>NC_084535.1:731865-1019365 GCF_024500275.1 Phycodurus eques
AAATAAAAGCCAGGTGACAATGAAATATCGGTCGAATGAGGAAAAAGCGGCAAGTTGGCCCACTCGTATGTCAAGGCGCCGCTGTACGCGCTTCACCGGTGCGGCCGGCTTCGCATTGGCGGCGGCCGTGAAAGCTGACGCGCTACCTACCGTCTTTGATTGGCCATTACACGTGCGACGTTGCGACGCCGTTCGGCGGCAATTCAAATGTTGTGTTTGTGTCTTCGTGTCTGCTCTGTCTCCGGCCTCACCGGCTGCGGCGACGAGGCGGCCTTCCCGCCAGGTGAGCTCCAGTCGTCGCCGGCGCGGGGGCCGCGCCCTCCGCGTGCCGCCGTCATCGGGCGAGGACCGCGGCGCCCCCAGGAACGCGTGGATCTTCGGCCGCTCGCACATGCTGACAGAGGAAGGAGCGACTTATTGACCTCAATCGCACCATACGCGTCAAATCCAGGAGTGCACGTAGACAGCGATGAACAGGTATTATGAGCAGTTTAGAACAATCATCAAAAAGCAAACTTTTTGTGTTCAAGGGCAACTTTCGCAGCTTTTTTATGACTTTTTAGAAGTCTGGTCCATTTGAATTGAAAATAATAATACTCATGTTTCCATTTGATCTACAATTAATTGAATTGCAATTCACTTTTATTCAAATAAATCAACTAACCAATGATTTCAGGATCAATGAATAATAACTGACTAAATACCTTTTAATGACATAATTTGGGGAAAAGTAGCTAAATGAACACCAAATATTACAGGACCGTTAATCATGTAAATACTCGGTGGGCCCTTTTTTAATTTAATTTCGAAGCTAATGATTATCAAGACTGCGCACACTTGTAAGAGTTCGGGATCAATCAGGGCACATACCTACATTGACTGTCACCGTTACTGCTAAGCGAGGCGAGTAAGTTAAACGACAGACTTGGGTAGCTATGTTCGTATCATGCCAGGGAAGAAGCGCTCACTCTACGAGCGACGTTCTCCGTGGCGCAATTTGAGTCGAGAGGGAACGAACGGCAGTTTTGCGTGCTTATCACTCGTATACATGACTACCGATGACGTAAAGCACGCGTCCTATTTTCATCGACGGTGCAAATCTTGGACAACATTTTCAAACGCCCCTCAAAAACCTCTACGATAATAATGGGCCGGATCATTCATCAAACCCATGAAAGAATGTGTAATTATAAATGTTTCTCTGCTCCTGCCAAATGAGATGTCAATTGGTCGATTGGCATACTTGTTGGGAGCCAGCGCCGGCCGTAATGGCTCCTATTTTCCGTGGCTAATTTCATGAATTGCCTCAACTACAAATGCTTCTTACCTGTGACATAATTATTCTGCTACGTATTTTAACAACTCATGAGGTGCTAGGCCATTCTCTCTGATCTTAACTCGTTTTGTTTTTTTCCTGTTTTGAGTGCAACATTTTCCAATTTATCTTTAGAATTATGAAATTTCTAAAAAAATCATCAGTGTTATGAGCGTTTGCTTTCTGTGTTTAGCAAGCTTTCCATTTCTAAATCCTATAAACAAATCCCGAACCTACGTGAGTTAGGTGTCCCAGAAACGTAAAGTTACAATTGGAGCTAAGCTAGGCTCACATCTAAGCTAAATACAGTACAGCACTTGGTTGTAGTAGTTGACCGGGCGGAGTTAGCTCACGCTCCAGCGGCTACACGGGGTTGGAGGAGCCGATGGTTAACTGTAGGCTAGGCTAGGCTAGGCTAGGCTAGGCTAACGAGGTCCTCCAGATGTTGTCGTCGTCCAGGTGAAGTCGTCGAACAGGAAAAGCAACAAGAGGAAGAGGAGGAGTTTTTTTTTGGACACGCTCCCACTTCCGCGTTGACTTTTTCCAACTTTGTTTCGTCCGTTGTCTTTGCGCCAACAACATCTTGGTAAATATGTACCGGAACCTGGTGGGGCTGCTCGGACGGGGGGCGACGGGCTGCCGACCGGGCGCCGCCGTCGACTTTCTGTCGCTGCCGCCGGCGGCGGCGGCGTCGTCCCCGTCTTCGCTGCGGCGGCACCGCGGCTACTCGCGGCAGGCCGTCGACGACCCCAACTTCTTCGCCATGGTGGAGGGCTTCTTCGAGCGCGGCGCCGCCATCGTGGAGAACAAGCTGGTGGACGAGCTGAAGACGCGAGAGAGCCCCGAGAACAAGAGGAAGCGCGTCCGCGGGATCCTGAGGATCATCAAGCCGTGCAACCACGTCCTCAGCGTCAGCTTCCCCATCAAGAGGGACAGCGGCGAGTGGGAGGTCGTCGAGGGCTACCGAGCGCAGCACAGCCAGCACAGGACGCCCTGCAAGGGAGGTCAGACCGCACGGGGGTCGGGGTCGGGGGGTTCTCCTCCGTGGCTCTGTCGGAATTGTGGGAGTGAAGGGATGAGCTCCTCCCACGTCAGGAATGTTCCAGTCAAAGCAATCGAGGGCTGCGACTATCAAGTAGGATAGGAAGATAGGAACCGATTTTATTGGGTTTTCATGACTGTTTAGTCACTGATTCTTGCTGGTGTAGTTTGATCATGAAACAAAAGCAAATAAACCCCAAGTGAGGGCGACTCACTTGGGGCGGATGTTCACTTCCGAGGCTGTAAATAAGGGCTCTTTTCGGAATTGAGCAACCACGCCGATTTCAAATGACCCTGCAATTCATATCATTCAAACTGCCCCTGAAAGCTGGGAAACTCATAAATATAGCTATGATCGTAAACGGACTCTTATTTTTCAACACATTACGATTCAGTTCTCGGTTTGGTCTGTAACAAAGAAAATAGAACAGAAAATGACTGTCGAGAGGCTGAAATCAGAGGATTCGGACAACTTTAAGGTTAAACGATTCACCGACGATCAAAATAGTTGTCGATTCATTTGATAATCGATTAGTTGTACATAAAAGAAACGAAGCAATCATAATAAACAAGCAAAGTGGTTAACGGGGGGTTAGAGGCTTGTTGCGAGAGGTATGTTAACTGTCGTTTGTTTGTTTGAATGATTGCGGCGAGTCAGAGGCACGGATATTCCCGATGACCCGCAGCGATCGTACGCTCGGCCGACGGGAAGCGGAACATCCAACAGAAGCGGAACATCCAACAGTTGTCGTTTGTGTTTCAGGGATCCGTTACAGCACGGACGTGTCAGTCGACGAGGTCAAAGCGTTGGCGTCGCTGATGACCTACAAATGCGCCGTCGTTGGTCAGTCCAAACAACGAGAGCACACTTCAATGCGTTCGCGATAAGCATTTGTTTCTTTCGTGCGGACGTGTTGCAGATGTTCCCTTTGGTGGAGCCAAGGCGGGAGTCAAGATCAATCCCAAGAAATATTCCGTAAGTCGACGATTACGTCCTTCGTCTTTTGTTTTTTCCCTCATTTTTCTCTTGCGCCTTTCCCTAGCTTGTGCCATTTTTCTCGTACACCCGCCGCATGTTCGGCCTGATGACCTGCAATCGCTCGAATTGCTCGTCGCTCAAAGTGATGACAAAGACTCGTTGCTCCGCTTGTCTGTTTGTATCTCCTCGCCGGACGTACTGGATGGACACGTGGCGAGATACTGTTGCCGATTGTCGTGAGGGAACCCAATGAGTTGTGTGTTTCCAGGACCACGAGTTGGAGAAGATCACCAGGAGGTTCACCGTGGAGCTCGCCAAGAAAGGTTTCATTGGTGAGTGAAAAATAAAAAGCAAGTAGAAAAGAACACATTCTGTCCCATTTACGCAATGTCCCCGAACACGCCTCGGGCACTCATGCGGCTGCCATGTGCGTGCCTCGTTTCATTCCGAAGGGCCAAGTAGGAAATGTAGCGGGTGTACAATCTTGTCATCTTTTGAGCATGTCCAAACAGGTCGCTCGGCATATTGCAGTTCATTCACGCTGCGTTGCGCCGTGACTATTGCGCACGCGTACGTCGCGATGACGATGCTCAGACTAAATATTGTGCGGCCCTAAATCGGGATAATGTTAGACATGCGACAGTTCTGACACTCCCAAATTCCTACATATTAATTTATATCTCGGAAATAACAGAATTGATTTGGCCATCTGCTATTGCGTGAATGCAAAACGGCTGCCACATCCTGGCTCTTCAGCTCACCGATCCCTCTGGTGTATTGCGACAACACCGTGAGGTCCTGGCGGCTTGAGTGACATTTGTAAAAAAAATAAAAATAAAAAAGGGGGAGAACTCTTTGGGCACAAAGATGCATTTGTGTTAGTTATCGTGGAAAAGATCAATTCAGCAATCGGAGAACTGTACATCCAATATATCATAAAAATGCCTTTTAGAATCTTCAGAAAACAGTTAGCAAATCATGAAACTTCATTTTGGACACGTAACAGGAGAGAGATTTTGGCTTTCAAAGTTAGAATTGTTTTCTTCTTTTGATGGATAACAACTGCCAACAATTCAAATATGCACATCAGGCCAATTGCCAATTGCGTGGGACGTCTTTGGCGTTATTGATCAAATGATAGGAAAATGAACCAAATGTGCGGGAGATAGACGGATGCGGCAAATGTATCCATTTTGCCTCGCGCAGGACCCGGCATCGACGTTCCCGCTCCGGACATGGGCACCGGGGAGCGAGAGATGTCCTGGATCGCCGACACCTTCGCCACCACCATGGGGTACAACGTGAGTTTTTCCCACGCCACGCTTTCGACGTGCGCGCCGCCTGCCGGCCACTGAGTTCGTCCGCCGCCGCCGCAGGACATCAACGCTCACGCCTGCGTGACCGGGAAGCCCATCAGCCAGGGGGGCATCCACGGGCGCATCTCGGCCACCGGGAGAGGAGTCTTCCACGGCGTCGAGAACTTCGTCAACGAGGCGGCCTACATGAGCAAGCTGGGAATGTGTCCCGGCTTCCGGGACAAGACCTTCGTCATTCAGGTAGCGCGCGGCGCAGGGCCACACCGGTCGGCCACATTAGCCATCCATTTTTTTTTATCAAATCAATTTTAGAAGTGCAACTATTAATAGATGAATTGACAAAATAATTAACAACTATTTGAATATTCCATTCATCGTTTAGTGACTTTGTTCAACTTAAAATGGTCCAAATCCTTGGAATTTCAGTCGTCCATGACAGCAGACTGATTAGCGTTGTGTTTTTTCAAAATAAAACATTTGCACACGCCTGCTTTTACTTTGGAAATTTTCTGACGGAGGTTATGTGCCAAACCAAGAACTGAATCGTCATCCATTTATTTTTGTGCATTTTCTGCACTGTCAATTTGAAATGTCCTGTTTTTGAATAAAGGGATAGAAATCAAGTTATTTTGAATCTGATTCATCGAAAACATAATTGACAGATGAATTGATCTTTAAAATAATCTATTTGCCAAGTGCCCCCCCCACTGATATGCACTGCTTATACTAATAACATGGCTGTGAACAGAGAGAAGCTTGTTTGCAAAAGCACAGTCAGTGTCGCAAAGTTCGTGACCTCGTCACCCTATTTAGCGATTCTTTTTTTTTTCCCCTCACTACTCCAGCGACTTTAATTCCCGCTAAAGAACAGACAACACGAGTGGAATCCTTTTCCTTTCCATCTTTATTTCTATATATTTTTCTTCCTTTTAGTTTTTCAATGTTTTGAAGCTGTCTTTTATTTTTGTCTTTAGTTTAAATGTTTTTTTTAATCATGTAAAGCACATTGCGTTGTGTCCGAAATATACTCACACACAGACACACACAGCGGCCCCTCGATAAAATAGATCCCAATATAACGGATATCAGATAAGACGGACCATCGGGACTGAACAATGTGTCCAAAAACCGTTTCCATTTGTCACTTAAACTGCTGTTGACAAAGTCTGTTAGTTTCCCAATTAGCCGCAGTTTTTTACTGGCAGGGAATGAGACGGATGTATTTCCTGGTCACAAATATGCAATATGACTACATCCAATTCCAAACGATTGCTTCCTGTGCCTCCGTGGCGGCCATGTTGAATGTGGGCCACTCATGTGGCGGCTATGCTGATGATGGTTCTATCTCTTGTCTATTGTGGATAGCTCTATGCACAATAGATGCGCTCGCATGCAGAGAGAGCTAACTCTGCGGGATACAAAACAAGTCTCTGGAATCTGGAACGTGCTCTTTTTGGTAAAGTAACATTTTCCATCAAGCCGTCCACCTTTGGCACCGGCTTTGGAACTAGGAAGCACAGTAATTCATAACGGCTCATGAAACCGACTCGTCTATGATGAATTGTCTATGATGAATACGGTATGTCAACAATGTCACCGTGACCAAACATGGCTAAGTTTGGATAAAATGCGAAACTTTCAAAGATTGTCAAGCTTTTTTTTTTTTGTTTGTTTTACATACATATTTATTGACAATAACTTTGTACTGTACTGGGCATTTACAGCCAAGAAAACAACTCCAAACAAAGTTTTGTACTGTACAGTAATCAATCGGCTACATCTTCTGGCCCAATAGGGGCACCTCGACCAGAGGCCTCAGAGCTTGAAGGTTTTACGCAGGATCTTTAGCTGTTCCCAGTATTGCGCTCTTCTGGACGGAGATGTCGGCTGTTGTTCCCGGTATCTGCTGAAGCCATCCTCCCAGCTCGGGGGTTACTATTGCCTTCACCATCCACATTTTCTTTAGTTCTTCCTTCAGTCCTTGATATTTCTCCAGCTTTTGGTGTTCCTTTTTTCGGATGTTGCCATCACTCGGGATTGCTACTTTTATCACGACTGCTGTCTTCCGATGTTTATCCACCACCGCTACGTCAGGCAGGTCGGCCACTACTAATTTGTCAGTCCGGATCCGGAAGTCCCACAGAATCAGAGTCAGAGTTGACGCTGCCGCCGAGCCGCTCTCTCGCCGTGTGCGCTTTCTGCACAATAGACGACAGATAAAACCATCACGGCACGGCCGCCACGTCGGTGCCCCGCGTTCAACATGGCAGACGCGTCATTTGGAATTGGATCTCGTCATATTGTATCTGTGACCCACAAATGCGTCAGTCCCATTCTCTGCAACGGCAACTAACAGACTTTGTCAACGGCATTTTAAGTGATGAATGGAAACTACTTTTGGACACATTGTTGAGTCCTGACGGTCCGTTTTAGCCGATGATATACGTTATATCGGGGTCCATTTGATCAAAGTTCCACTGTGTGTTTGTGTATATATACATATATTCATATACACGTACATACTGTACAAACGTACATGCGCTATTCGCTTTGCTTTAAGTTTATTTAGATCCCGAGTATACAATGCATTTTTGCTTTAAAAGTTGGGGGGTTTAGTTCCCCTTTAAAATGGATTTTATTTTTGTTAAATAAAAAACTATTTGCGGCCATTCTTCCATCTTCACAGCAGTCTAGCAAACTTTAGCCCGAACAAGCTGTATTTGTGCTTCAGGGTTTTGGCAACGTGGGTCTTCACTCCATGAGATACCTTCACCGCTTCGGAGCAAAATGCATCGGAGTGGGCGAAATCGACGGAAGCATCTGGAACCCGGAAGGCATTGACCCCAAACAACTGGAGGACTACAAACTGGTGCGCCTCGTAGGTTTCCCCATTGAAAGCTTGGGCCCGTTGAAGTCGTGACAAAAGCGTGCGCGCGTGTCTCCAGGCCAACGGGACCATCGTGGGCTTCCCAGAGTCTTCGCCATACGACGGGAGCATCCTGGAGGCCGGCTGCGACATCCTCGTTCCCGCCGCCGGAGAGAAGCAGCTCACCAAAACAAACGCGCACAACGTCAAGGCCAAGGTCACGCACACGCAGTCATTATTACGCAGCCTCGTTCTTCCATTCTTTCATTCTTTGGGGGGCGGTGTGCCCTCGTGTGTGTGTCTGTGCGCGTGTGATTAGCGTGTACAGTCAAGCTTGAACACGCTGGTGTCGTCCACGTTGTTTGCGCAGATCATCGCGGAGGGCGCCAACGGTCCGACCACACCCGAGGCCGACCGCATCTTCCTGGACAGAAACATCCTGGTCATTCCAGTGAGACTCCACCCACTCCCCAATTGCCGCGCTAACTGTTGCCACGCTAACCATCGCCCCCTACGTAGGACCTGTACCTGAACGCGGGCGGCGTCACCGTGTCCTACTTCGAGTGGCTGAAGAACCTCAATCACGTCAGTTACGGCCGCCTGACCTTCAAGTACGAGCGAGACTCCAACTACCACCTGCTGAGTGAGTACGAAGAAGTGCGCGAGGAAGTCTAGAAGGCCCTTGCTCACACGCCGCAGACCAAACGGCACCACGAAAACCCCGCAGAAGTCCAACTTTGTCAGCTGGACCCTCGTTGTTTGTTGGAGACGTTTTCACTTTGAATCCAAAAGGCTTCTTCACTTAGCTTGTGTGTGGTGTGTCCCCCCCTGTTTGGCGTTGTTGTTGCCAGGCGTGACTGGCGAATTACCATTTTTGCATAGTGACCGGTCGTTCACCCTTTAGGACTGATTTAACCTTTATTTATCCAGTGAAGGCAATGTGGATTGTGCGCAACCTACTACGACATTCAGCAAAATGGCTAAAAGCAAATTGGGTGAATGGCAAATGGGACTGCGACAAAGCACCTGCGGGATGTCTTATGTACCACAAGATGGCGCCACAGAGCCACCAAAGATGACAATAGGTTCGTTTGTGTGTGTGTGTGTGTATATATATATATCGTGTCGTATTTGTGTAAATAAATGATATACATGTATTTAACATTTGTCCAAAGACACCAGCCATGAAGAAAACACAATTTTAGCATTAGCGTAGCATACACGGGTCGTGGGCTCACCTGGTTTCCGGGCTTGGTCACGTGACGTTCCGCATGTAGCGGATTGAGAGCAGATTCTCATTTGTAATGGCGTCCTGGCTGGCGACCAGTCAGACATCCATCCATTCTCTGTAGCGCTTGTCCTCCGAATGGGACGCTTTAGGGCGTGCCGGCGCCTATCCCAGCCGCTCCCTGAACGGGTCGCCAGTCAATCGCAGGGCACACATAAACAAACGACCTCTCACACTCACGGACAATGTATTTGTCTTCAAAGAACCTAGCGTTTCCATAGTATCTTCATCATAACAATCCGTTGTTGTTAGCAGACGATAAGTCAAAACGTAGATTGCTTCTTTCACACGAAGCGGTCCTCTCTGCCTGCAATTTGGACATTGTTTTCCTCCAAGGAATGCGGCTTCTTCTTTTTGAGATGGAAATGACCTGCTGACTTTTTGGGCTCCGGCAAAAAGCTTCTTCAGTTTGCGTAGCGGTTGCTCGGTCACTCCGTTTTCGGGGTCACTGCACTCCGCCGCACCCGACCGACCTCGGGGGACACCCCCACCCAAAAGGTGGAACTGAAAAAGCCTTTTTGATTCCAGGTCAAACGACCGACAATCTACGCCGACATAAAAACAGACAAAAACTGTTTTCCTCCCCAGTGTCCGTCCAGGAGAGTCTCGAGAGGAAGTTTGGCAAGCACGGCGGCGCAATTCCCATCGTTCCAACCTCGGAGTTCCAGGCACGCATCGCTGTGAGTACTTGAATGTGCCTTCCTCGGTCGCGTTCACGAAATAGGTGGAGACAAATGCAGACGTGCGTACCTAGACGCTGCATTGAGCCCCCCCACCCCCAAAATGTGTCACTTTCTTTCTGTTATTTTTGAATCAAATCCACTCTTAACACACCTCAGACCACGGGATCATCTCCTAAGACATAAGATAGTCTGGCGTTTGACGTCCTTGGTCGGGAGGGGGCAAATCGGGACAAAACAGCCCGATTGTCTTGATTTGTGTACCGGGCCTCACTCTGAAAAGTGTAAGGTAATACCTGCGCTGTGCTTCAGGGGGCGTCAGAGAAGGACATCGTCCACTCGGGCCTGGCCTTCACCATGGAGCGCTCGGCCAGGGTAAAGCCTGCTCACTTCCTGCCATTTAACCTTTGACCTCACAACGCTTACGCTTTTGACTTCTCGTCGTCTTCGGCAGCAAATCATGCGCACGGCCAACCGGTTCCAGCTGGGTTTGGACCTCCGCACCGCCGCTTACGTCAACGCCATCGAGAAAGTCTTCCAAGTGTACGCGGAGGCCGGACTCATCTTCACGTAGCTGTCAATCACGCGCTCTGTTTTGCGTGGGCGGTGAAAACGCCGTCAGCCTTAAAAGACAAGTTTTTCGGCAAAGGGAAAAAGCCAAACTCTTGACTTATTTCTGTTACGATGTTGATTAGCCATATGATGTTTATTTAGATGATTATTGTCATTGGATGTCCAAAGTGCTCATGCACATCAGCTTTGGTGTAATAACTGGATGACTTCCCTGTAAATACATTTTTGTTTTTGAAGGAGCTTTTGAACACGGTGGTCACACGACGTTCATACAAATGCTCATCGGCGTGTTTTTCATGTGATTGACAGAATTAAAGACTGACACGTGTGTATTGTCTGTTGACATGCGCTGGCTTTTATGATGGGAGTCACCTGCTAGCATGTCAGCATTTTCTCATTTTCAAGCGCAGGGAGGATTTCCAAATGTTGCTCAGCGCATCTCGATTCAGCTTGCTGGAGGCTAGCATAACGACCGGCAGCACCGTAGCAACAGTCATTGGAAACGGGACTCCGTTTTGTCGAGGCCCAAGTTTCAAATAGCAGCGAATGCGCTAAATGTTCCCCAAATGCGCCTTTGACAAATTGCCCCGGGAATGTTGCTTTTGTTCCTTTTATGATTTGTGTCTTGTATTTCTTCATTGCTAAAACTTTGGATTGTCAGGTGACTTTGGAGCTGACTAGGGGTGTCCTAACTAAGGTTCAGGGGCCACTTGCAGCCCATTTTCTTAGTAGCCCACGTCATATACAAAAAATAACATTTGACACGGCCTGCAACACTATTTGATGTGTTTGTCTAAAAGTGGAGGGGTTGCAACGCACCTGACGTGTAAAACAACTACTATTAATACATTGGTTTTATATAGTTTTGCCAAGATATGCAAAGAAACCATTAAAAACGACAGTAGTGACAAACATGTATCTTGATAATGTGTCTAAAGATAATCAGTTTGAGAAGCAAAAATGTTTTCCTGAACTTTTGGTCTGAATTTGTGAACGTAACACAATGATTCATTACGATCCTCAAGTAAACACTGCTTTTGAAGATTGGTTGCAAATTACAGTTGGTGAAATATTTTGCTTCTGAATATAGAGATCTGCTCCGAGCGGAGGCGGATCTATTCTCGGGGAATACCGGGCTGCAGGCCACACCGAAAAATCATGTAAAATCCCAAAACATGCAAAAAGAAAAGTTGGGGTGTAGCAGTTTCTCAACGTAACGTTAACATAATTGCTTGATGGATTGTTTGTCGTGTTTCATAAAGTTGGAAGAATGCCAAAGTGGACTTTTGCATCCTTGGATTTTTCTGTATGCGGCCCCCCCTCGGGGGAAAACGTTTGGACACCCCTGTAAGTAGTAGGCAAGCCAAATTGATTTATATAGCACATTTCATAAACAAGCTAACTCAATGTGCTTTACATGATGAAAAGCAAAGAGACGTTTAAAACAAAAGTACAAAAAATAAAATAAAAGACACCTTAAAAATGTCATGCAGTGCAAGAGAACTCATTGGAATCAGTGGAAAAACTCAAATGTTCAATCGGAGAGGGGGAAAAAAGCATTTTAAAACAATGACACTTGGGGCTGACGTCACTTCTGTTGGCAACCTTCTCCATTTGTGTGCAGCGTAGCGGCCAAATGCTCCTCCACCAAGTTTGCTTTGGACTCTGTGCTCCACTATTTGACCCGAGTCTGTCGATCTCAGCGCCCTACTGGCTTTGTATTCCGTTGACATTTCTTTCATGCATTCAGAAATGAAACCATTTGGTAATATATAGACCAATAGCAGAACTTTCAAGTCAATTCTACAGCTGACTGGGAGCCAGTGTAGAGACTTTAGAATGGGAGTAATATGCTCTGACCTCTTTGTTCTGGTCAGAACCCGAGCTGCAGCTGTTTAATGTTCTTTTGGGGGAGTCCAGTCAGAAGAACATTACAATAGTCAAGTCTACTTGAGATAAAAGCATGGATGAGCTTCTCCTGGTCTGCTTGGCACATGCAGACCTTCACTCGGGATATGTTCTTCAGATGGTAAAAGGCAGTTTTAGTCATTGTTAACTGTTGAAACTTGGGTTAGAATCTATCAATGCACCAAGGTTCCGGACTTGGTCTTTGGTTTTTAAAGAGAGTGACTCCAGGTATTTACTAACAGCAATCCTCTTTTCTTTATGGCCCAAAAAAATAATCTCAGTTTTGTTGTGATTTAGTTCGCTTTAGTTTAGTCCTTCCCACGTTTCCAACCTATGATCTACTGTATCAAATGCTGCACTGAGATACTTTTTTTACTATGCGATAAATGTTGCCCACTCGATATCCATTGCAGCCTGGTCCATCGATCCCCCCCATCTGCAGCCCTTTGAGACTCTTTTGTGATTAAGGGCTGACTTGACAACACAAGCACTGACACGTTTCCTGTGGTCAAGCTTCTATCATGTAGCACTTTGATAAGAGCAGATTCTGTACTGTGAGAGTTCGGAAACCTGATTGAAATTTGTCATAAGGTCAATTCATGTTCAAGGAAGCGCAGAGTTGATTAAAAGCCACTTTCCCGACAATCTTGCCTTATGACTATGAAGGGACTTTTGAGATGGGCCGAAAGCTTGCTAATAGGGAAGCACCCAGCGTTCTAGTATTTATTTTTAGAGCCTTCATGGCAGCTACTTGAAGAGCTTTAGGAACCTCGCCCGACTGACGTGAGCAATTGATTCTTTGCTGCAAATCAGCAAGCGCAGACTTCGCAGTAGCTTTGAACAAGTCCGATGGTATTGAGTCAAGAGAGCTCGTTGATGCTTTCAGCTGCTTTTGGTCAACTGTATCAAATTCTGCCATGGTAATGGGTGGGTTCAGATGTAGCACCATTTTACCATCTGGCTGATATTGACCTGACGGATTGTGTTTTTTCACCAAAATAGCAAGCAAAGAAATTCATTGTTTTTTTTTTTCCCAATTCTGGAGCTATCTGATGCGGGGAGTTTGTGAGCATGAGTATTGTTGAGATTCTTACTCATGAGTCCAGAAAAGTGTTGCTACTAACCCTGGCTGAAAAAGACCGGTTGTCGTAAATTTGGAGTTTCGTCTTTCTCCAATTACATTCTGCTTTCCTGCACTTGGATTTCAAGGTCCTTACCATCATAGTGCTCCTCCACGGTGTTTTAGGATGGCTCAAGGTTGGCTTGGTTTTATTAAGAGCGGCAGCATCTATGTCATTTGAGATTTTCCAGGTGAACCTATCCAAAAGTAGTAGTAGCCTCCTATTAATGACCTCAGCAGTTTGAAGACCTGACCTATGGATTGTGCTGTACTTTAAAAGAAAAGAAAAGAAAAGATTGTGCTGTCCTCTTCAGACAAACACAACTAATACAAACTCAATTTATTATAAGCTTACACTTGTTTCGGTATTATTAACGTTCGTTTTTCAAGACTTGCCGAATGAACGCTTTTATTTTTTCCCCTCTGGGCGCAGAGCTTCCGGCTGGGCGGAGCTTTAGCTTGTGCACCAATCAGCGCTTGGGACTCGGGCCGGAATTCCCCGCCATCTGCGGGGAATTCCGCTCAGTCTGACAGGCTGGCGGTTGCCATGACAACGCCGCTTCTTCCGTCTGACTGTATTGGTTACCGCGAGCTGAGCTTCCGCTCAAGGAACTTTCCTTTCAAGATAAAATCAAATGACTCAAAGCATTGAGGCTTCGTCGCTCTGAAATCTTTTGATCAAAATCGTTGATGGAGCTTTTTAGGGATTTTGTCAATGATAACTGAAACAATAAATAATGTTTTTTTGGGGGGGGATGGGGACTAAACCGCGTCGAGTAGGGCGACGACAAACGTTTTGGTCTCTCGTACGCTTATTCTGAAAGTACTTAGAGGAAGTAGATCTGGTTCGTTTCCTGCTGTGTTTTCAACTTGAGACACTTTAGTCGTTTGGGCTTTTCGCAGTTTCAGCAACGACTCACACATCAGCAAATGCAGGTAAACCAACTATTTTATCATCTCATCTATATTACTCATTGATTGAGTGAGCAATCATCATCTTTATAAAAAGAAGATGAATAGGAGAATAACTTGGACATATGACCGAACGAACTCATCAGGGACTCATTTGTCAAGAAGCGATCAATAAATGATGGTTGATAGCTCAGCAACAAGCCGAAAAAAATGGATTGGGGTCCACGAGTGTGCGTCTGGCCCTCGTCCTCGCGAGGCTCGCCAGCCAATCGCAGACCGTCGGCTCACAAATCGATGACGTTCAGAAATCGATCCTATTAGTCAGTCTGTTCAATATTGACAAATGATTGACCAACTTTGACTTTTAAAGAATATTGCCAGCTGTGACAATATAAGCGCTGAACCAACCAAAACGAGAGAATACACTCTCTTCTTTCACTCAAAGAAAACGTTTGTTTGTATGTTTTACCAAAACCACAATTTTTGGACTGAAAGTAGCGAAAACGACTTTTTTTTGTGGGGGAAAAAATGACAAGCAGAACAGCGACTTGAAGCTAATATTCTTTGCTTTTGTGACACGTCAAACTATAAAACTTTTGAGTGGTTTTCAAACTTGAATTTCACAGGCAAGCTGAGCGAGACCCTCTTCCATGCCGACCCCTCAAAAAACATGTTTGACAAATATATTCATTGGTGGCAGTAAAAGGTTAGAATGCAGTTTCCGAATATACTGCAAATGTCCAAGGCCGTGAAAGAGTTTCAGGGACAATATGCGGTTTCCAAACTGTGAGCGATATTTGAACGGAGCCTAATTTCAGCCTAAACGTGGACAGCAAAAAAGAACCAGGAAGGCTGCCTCAGAGTGCGTCTCGGTCAGCATCGTTACGAGAAACGTTGTGTTTTGGGGAATGTACAATCCGCGAAAAATATGAGAACGGATCAACCTACCCGACGACTCGGTGAGAACGGTGACGTGAGGTACGCGCCGGCACGTGCGGCCGTCAACGTAGCGGACGCCACCCGTGACTGCTGCACGTTTACTCTGGATTCCATAATCCATCCTCCGAGAATCCACTGCAGTCGTCTCTCCTTTGCGTGCAAAGGATTGACAGACTATTCGGTCACATCTCCTGTCACCACCCTCTCTGATTGACTATTCTTGTCCAGCCGTGTCATGGTTGTAAAATAATAATTAAAAGGAAATTAGAGGCATTAGATGGGGCCAGCGGCACGGTGAGGAACCGGTTAGCGCGTCCGCCTCACGGTTCTGAGGTTGCGGGTTCAAATCCCCGGCCCCGCCCGTGTGGAGTTTGCGTGTTCTCCCCGTGCCTGCGTGGCTTTTCTCCGGGTACTCCGCTTTCCTCCCACATCCCAAAAACATGCGTGCTCGGTTCATTGAAGACTCTAAATTGCCCGTAGGTGGGAATGTGAGTGCGAATGGTGGTTTGTTTGTTTGTACGCATGTGCCCTGCGATTGGCTGGCGACCGGTTCAGGGTATACCCCGCCTCTCTCCCGAAGATAGCTGGGATGGGCTCCAGCATGCCTGCGACCCGCGTGAGGAGAAGCGGTACGGAAAATAGGACATATGATAATAAGCGATGAGATGAGATTACTGTACTACTATTTTCATTTGAATATTATTTCATGTGAATAAAAAGCCATTCTATTATGTGACCAGTTTGGTAAATATAAAAAAGTGTCACAAATGGCATGTTAAAGATGCTTCCAGTCAGTTTGCATCTTGGCTTGAAAAAGGTGAGTTCCCGGTGCGCACGTTGGCCGTTATTGAAATGATGAAAACGCAGGAAAAAAACCATTCGATTTTCAGCTCGCTTTTGCCCCGTCCGCATTTTGGACACGTCAACCTGCAGCGCAGCCGGCAGCGGCCGATGATGACTATTTCCGTGACTGAACTTCTACGTATTCTGCGGTGAAATGTTTGCCTATCTTAAAAGTATGAATTTTGTTTAGACACTAAGAAGTAAAAATAGTCCAAGCGAAACATTTTAATAGGCTTGTTCTTTTAAAAATCAACCATTGAAACTGCCTCCTTGCGGAAAGAAGACAGCCGCGTCATCCCACCCGAGGTTCCTTTCTGGATTTAGAAACGGCCGAAAGCGTACGTCGCTCGATGTCCCAAATGTCCCACGTTAGCGCTTGAAAACATGTTTAAATGTCGCCATTTAAAGTTGCTTCAGGTGCTCTCTCACCTGAACCGGAAGGAAGCGCTTCCACCTGTTTGCACCTGTTGTGGGAGGTGCTTGCGCATGAGCCCATTTTTGGGGTGCTCCGGCACCCGCGCAAGCTGGGCCAGAAAGGCCTTCGCCCGTTGAAACCATGACGCGACGTTCATGGCTCGACCTTCCTCAAACATACGACGGCCCGCCAGAACAGTGAGGATGAGGAGGATGAAGATGAATGGTGGGGCTTTTCCTCTTCTGGCAGTGCCGGGAAGCAAACGTCGTCATGTGAAAGTCAAACTTGGTTTCTCTTTTTCTCTCCTCTCACGCGCACACACGCAGGATGACGGAAGCTCAGTTGATCAATGGCTACGACAACGACGTGAGTTTTCATCTTTTCATTCGACTAACCACGTTACAACATGCTCATGTCACGTCAATAGTTGCTAATATTGCATGTTGATGAGCATTTCGCTTTCTTCGCATATCAAACAGGTTGGTTAGCGCGCCGCTGATGTTGCATGTCAGGTTAGCATGCCGCTAATGTAACATGGTGGCTAGCGCGTTGCTGATGTTGCGTGTCGATTAGCACGCCGCTAATGTAACATGTTGGTTAGCATGTCGCTAATGTAACATGATTGCTAGCGCGTTGCTGATGTTGCGTGTCGATTAGCATACTGCTAATGTAACAGGATGGTTAGCGCGCCGCTGATGTTGCGTGTCGATTAGCACGCCGCTAATGTAACGTGTTGGTTAGCATGTCGCTAATGTAACAGGATTATTAGCGCCTCGCTGATGTCGCATGTCGATTAGCACGCCACTAATGTCGTCACTGCGGCTGTCCCACGTGCAGTTTGCCTTTAAACTCGAGCGCAACCCACGCGCGCTGTTTTGAAAACTGCAGTTCTCTACGGCCGGTATTGGCTGGGACGCCACAGGGTGGAGTTTTCTTCTGCATTTTTGGGCCATTTCCGGTAGCCGTTTTTTTTCCTATCCTTTTCGGAAAACAAAGAAGAAAGCAACAATAATGGCGACCGTGGAACAGAGTCTGCTAGAACAAATGGACCTAGATGACCAGATGATATGTTTAATGATGCTGCAAAATTGATTAAGAAGGCGGCGGCGGAGATGGTACGTAGAACCGAGGGGCGCGCCGAGTACGTCATCACAGCATGTGACTAAAACGGACCAATCACGAGAGATCTCCGCGGCATTCTACGCGCAGCAGCAATTTTTGCCGTGTGCGCGTGAAAGGACTCATAGGGGCCTGCGTGATGCGACGCGAGCGCGGGAGTATAAAGAGGCCTTAACATGTTGGGTAACGCGTTGCTAATGTTGCTAATGATTGTTGATTGCTAACCCGACGTGCGGTGTGTTGGATGGCTCAGTTCCAGTTCAACTTGACGCCGTACGAATACATTCCTCCTGTGGACGTGAAGACTGAAGCGTACATTCCTGAGACAGGTACTGCCGTCTCACTGTGATGACCTCATTGCTCAATGACTCTCCCAAATGTACATTTTGTTATTGTGGCTGTTTGCCGCTATACTTGAGTGGCTCCAACTATTCCTCGTGCCTTGTAACATCCTCGGCCAATGAAGCCGATTCTGATCATTGGCGATGACGTCTTCGGCGTGCGGCTCTGCTAACTTCTTTGTGTTTGTGCGCGTGTGCACATTTGTATTGCAGCACACGGCCCTTACATACAAATCATCGAGGAGCCCAAACAGGTGACGAGCTAACAGCGGTATATGTTGGTGTTCAAACAGGAAGTGGAGCAGCTGTTACTGACAGCTTCTTCTTCTTCGTGTTTTGCCAGCGCGGCTTTCGCTTTCGTTATGAGTGCGAGGGCCCGTCGCACGGCGGTCTGCCGGGAGCCTCCAGTGAGAAAAACAGAAGGACGTACCCCACTGTCAAGGTGACCCCCCCCCCCCCCCGCCCCCATCCACCCCACCCCACCCCACGCTCGCTCGCTCGCTCGCACGCGCACACCCTCTGATGCGGGGCTCCAGACGGCCCCGATACGGCGGCTCCTCAAATTTGAGACAGCACGCGGAAGTTTCATCTACTGACGCCTGCGCCACCAGCACATTTTCAGATTTTTAAAAAAATGTGATTCAATGCTGTGTTTTTTGTTTGTTACCACACAATAATGCACAAATGAACTGGTTTGCCAACCGACATTCATTTCCTTAGTTTAACCAAGAAAAGCAATCGAGATCAGTTACCTCATTTGCAACGGCCACCTCAAGGCAATTTAGGGTCAAGTGTCACGCCCGAGGGCTTCTTCGACAGCAGCCGGTCGGAGCCGGGAGTTCAACTGCCGACCCTCGGGTCACCCGCCGGTTCAACCAACTGAGCCACAGTCACGGGTCTTGGGGCGGTCACGGGTCAATCTACAGCTTGCACACAACTCTCGTAATCGATGAACAACGGCGGAGAGGACGACCGGCGCTTACTTGCTCCCCAGTCAAGCTTGTGTGCCAGAGGAGACAAATCCTGAGAATGAGTCAGACCTGGGTCGCGAGGAAACCTTCGCCCCGCAAATTTGAAGTTGGAAGCCACTGTGCCTAGTCCGGAAAGTTAGTCCGGAGCCCTGCGCTCAAGGCTTTTGATGACATCCTCGCTTACTTCGTGTGCGTGTGCATGTCAGATCAACAACTACGTGGGCCACGCGCGTGTGGAGGTTCAGCTGGTGACCCACACGGATCCGCCGCGCGTGCACGCTCACAGCCTGGTGGGACGCCACTGCAACGAGAACGGAACGTGCACCCTGGACGTGGGACCCGACGACCTGACCGCCTCGTCAGTACCTTCTGTGCCGTCTTTTTGGACGTCTTGGCTGCGTTTGTCTTGACGGCGCTCGGTGTAGTTTCAGCAACCTGGGCATCCTCCACGTGACCAAGAAGGGTGTGACGGACGTCCTGACGCGGAGACTGCGAGACGAGTGGCGTCGGCGTCCGGGAGGCTCCGCCCGCCCGACGGCGGCCGAGGAGAGCGCGCTGGTCAAGGACGCCAAGGAGCTGTCCAAGATGGTGGACCTCAACATCGTCAGGCTCAAGTTCACCGCCTTCCTCAAGGACAGCAACGGAGGATTCACGAGAGCTCTCAGGGCCGTGGTGTCCAACGCCATCTACGACAGCAGTGGGTCTCGCCGGCGCGCCGCCGCCGGCCGTTCGGCCCCGCGCCTCGGTCGATCACGCGTCTCTTTCTTTCCCCGGCAGAATCTCCCAATGCGTCCAACCTGAAGATCTCCCGCATGGACAAGACGTGCGGATCGGTGCTGGGAGGAGACGAGATCTTCCTGCTCTGCGACAAAGTCCAGAAAGGTGCGAAGTTAAGCTAAGCCGAAGCTAGCCGTAGAGCGAGTGACGTTGTCGAACACCGCTCAACTGTACGGTGAGAGGTCGCGCGACTAATTGGGAAGGGTCGAGCTGCTGACCGCCCGCGACTCGTGTGGCTGCCGTTCTGAATTTGAAAGTCAGGTGAGCGGCGTCACAACCGCTACTGCCAATCACAACGGCAGGTTATAGCGCGTGGGCTTTCGCAGCAAAAATGACGTTTGCGTGGACCATGAGGGCACGGGGTGGTGGCCAATCACAACACCAGGTTATAGCGCGTGGGCTTTCGCAAACAAAAATGACGTTTGCGGGGACCAAGACCCGGCCCGCTGACACTTAGCTATACCAATGTATGTAGAGTATGTACACTACTCGGGATGTAGAAATACCAAAATCTTACAGTTGGGTTTTATCACAGTATTAATCTCACGGTAGGATAATTCTTGCAATATCGCGGGGAAGCTGACAGTCTTGCGGGAAGACTCACGGAACAGGTGGGCCAAAGAGCCTCGAATCAATCACATCTCTTCTCCTTGCTGGCCGGGTCCTTTATCGAAAGGCTTTAATATTTCTGTATGTTTTCCCGCAGGTTTTTTTGTGAAAAACAACTGTACATATATGCTGTCATATGTACCCCTGTCATATAGGAATGAAAGTGTAGGCTACACCTTTTTTATAACCTCTAGGTGGCGGTGGCACACTACAACCTTAATTCCAATGAAGTTGGGACGTTGTGTTAAACATAAATGAAAACAGAACACAATGATTTGCAAATCATGTTCAACCTTTATTTAGTTGAATACACTACAAAGACAAGATATTTAATGATCAAACTGATAAAGTTGATTGTTTTTAGCAAATAATCATCCATCCATTTTCTGAGCCGCTTCCCCTCACGCGGGTCGCGGGCGTGCTGGGCCTATCCCAGCTGCCATCGGGCAGGACGCGGGGTACACCCTGAACTGGTTGCCAGCCAATCGCAGGGCACATACAAACAAACAACCATTCGCACTCACAGTCACGCCTACGGGCAATTTAGAGTCTCCAATTAATAAATTTTTGGGATGTGGGTGGAAACCGGAGTGCCCCGAGAAAACCCACAAAGGCACGGGGAGAACATGCAACCTCCACACAGGCGGGGACGGGGATTGAACGCGGGTCCTCAGAACTGTGAGGCTGACGCTCTAACCAGTCGGCCACCGTGCCGCCAAATAATCATTAACTTAGAATTTTATGGCTGCAACATGTTCCAAAAAAGCTGGGACGGGTGGCAAAAAAGACTGAGAAAGTTGAGGAACGCTCATCCAACACCTGTTTGGAAGATCCCACAGGTGAACAGGCTCATTGGGAACAGGTGGGTGCCAGGATTGGGTAGAAAAGGAGCTTCCCTGAATTGCTCAGTCATTCCCAAGCAAAGATGGGGCGAGGTTCACCACAAGTGCGGGAGGAAATAGTCGAACAGTTTAAGGACAATGTTCCTCAACGGACAATTGTAAGGAATTTAGGGATTTCATCATCTACGGTCCAGAATATCATCAAAAGGTTCAGAGAATCTGGAGAAATCACTGCATGCAAGCGGCAAGACCAAAAACCAACATTGAATGCCCGTGACCTTCAATCCTTCAGGCGGCACTGCATCAAAAACCGACACAAATGTGTAAAGGATATCACCGCGTGGGCTAAATACAGTTCGGCGCAACATCTGGAAGTGCAACTTGAAACTCTACTATGCGAAGCAAAAGCCATTTTTGCAGCCAGAAACGCCGCCGGCTTCTCTGGGCCGAGCTCATCTAAGATGGACCGACGCAAAGTGGAAAAGTGTTCTGTGGTCCGACGAGTCCGCATTTCAAATTGTTTTTGGAAATTGTGGACGACGTGTCCTCCGGGCCAAAGAGGAAAAGAACCATCCGGACTGTTATGGACGGCAAGTTCAAAAGCCGGCATCCGTGATGGTATGGGGCTGTGTTAGTGCCAATGGCATGGGTGACTTATACATCTGTGAAGGCACCATTAATGCTGAAAGGTACATCGAGGTTTTGGAGAAACATATGCTGCCATCCAAGCAAGATCTCTTTCACGGACGCCTCTGCTTATTTCAGCAAGACAATGCCAAACCACATTCTGCACGTGTTACAACAGCGTGGCTTCGTAGTAAAAGAGTGCGGGTACTAGACTGGCCCGCCTCCGGTCCAGACCCGTCTCCCATTGAAAATGCGTGGCGCATTATGAAGCGTAAACTACGACTACGGAGACCCCGGACTGCTGAACAGCTGAAGCTGTACATCGAGCCGAGAATGGGAAAGAATTCCACCTCCAAAGCTTCAACAATGAGTGTCCTCCGTTCCCAAACGTTTATTGAATGTTGTTCAAAGAAAAGGTGATGAGTTAATGATTATTTGCTAAAAACAATCAAGTTGATCAGTTTGAACATGAAATATCTTGTCTTTGTAGTGTATTCAATTCAATATAGGTCGAACATGATTTGCAAATCATTGTATTCTGTTTGGACTCTAAATTGCCCGTAGGTGTGACTGTGAGTGCGAATGGTTGTCTGTCTGTTTGTATGTGCCCTGCGATTGGCTGGCAACCCGTTCAGGGTGTACCCCGCCTCCTGCCCAATGACAGCCGGGGTAGGCTCCGGCACGCCCGCGACTCGCGTGAGGAGAAGGGGCTCGGAAAATGGATGGATGTATTCTGTTTGTATTTATGTTGAACACAATGTCCCAACTTCATTGGAATTGGGGTTGTAGAATGGAAATGTACAACTTTTTCATAACCTCTCGATGGAGGCATCCATTTATAAAATGTGAAAGTTTTTTCCATTTTCCCCTAACCCTCTGTAAAATCCGCACGATTTACCTTTGACAATTTTTGGGGGAAAACAATGCACATTATACACAAGAATTACGGTATTTATTGTTGTAGTTTTGGATTTATAACTTTAGAAATTGGATACTGCCTTCGAACGACGATTCCTTTGCTTAAGTCCAAAAATTCAGAAAAACTCTTAATGGCAACGCAGGAATAGAAATAGAGAAACTGCAAAGTAGAAATCCCTCAAATAATCCTTGTTCGTTTCTTTTCTCCGTTTAGCGAAATGCTTCAATTCAGCGGATCGTCTCGTCGGGTCTGAGCTCGGAGGCGAGGGGCTCGGCCCGACCCGGGACGCGTCCCGCCCGTTGGGTTGCGTTCTAAGTGCCGCCGATCGACACGTCCCGCAATTCACATTAGTTCTCGCCGCCGATTCTCTCACCCGGGTACAGCTGCCGTTTTGCAGACTCACTCGGCCCACTCAGCCAATCGATCTATTTCTTGCGATGCGCCAATCTGGTGCGCATCGCCCCAATATTCGGGATTTTACGGATGTTTGGCCTTTTCCACTCCATAGGCGTTCGCTACAGTGGCGGTTCGGTGCTCGCGGGTTCACCTGATCATGGATTTCTTTTTCTTTTTTTTCCAATTTTTACTTTTTTATTTTGAGGGGAACCAAACAAGGAAAACACGAATCAGAATCAGAATCGTCTTTATTTGCCAAGTATGTCCAAAAAACACACAGGGAATTTGGCTCCCGTAGTTGGAGCCGCTCGAGTACGACAACGGACGGTCGATTGACAGAGAACGCTTTGGAGACACGAAGACATTGACAAAAACAGTCACTGAGCAATAACAAGTTGCCAGTAATCTGGTAATTCTGGTACAATTATTATTATTATTTCTTTTTTTTTTTGACAATTGTGCAAAAAGATGCAGAGTCCTCGAGCACTTAGAGCAGTTCGAATGACTCATATTGCAATAGTCCGGTGCAATGAGCGTTGTGCAAAGGGCGCCGAGTGACGAGTAGCGAAATGATCTGGGATGTTGTTGATTGTGCAAATGTTGCAGATACTCCTTAGTCAGTGTGCAAGTGGAGCAGATGCTACTCAGGCACATGAGTGGCCAGTAGTGGTCAACAACAGATATGCAAATAGTGCAGCGTGGCGAGACAGCTACAGTGAGTGCACGAGTAATATATGATTGGCCACACAGAAATGTGACAACAAACTCAAGACAAAAAAATTTGGCAGCATGTTGCAATAGAATTGTAAGTTAGCTGTTTAAGAAGTTAATAGAAGAAGAATCACCTTTTATTGTCATGAACATGCATGCATGCATGCACACGAAATTTGTTCTCTGCATTGAACCCATCACAGTGAACACATACACACGTTAGTGGAACACACCGGAGCAGGGGGCAGCCGAAGCGCCCGGGTAGCATTTTCGGGGGATCGGTGTCTTGCTCAAGGACACCACAGCCGTGAGTCCGGGGGATGTTGGCGGATGGTCCGGTCGGGGTCTTGAACCTGGGTCCCCCACGGTGGCAGGCGATGATCTTAACCATTGGGCCACGGCTGCCCCAAGCAAGAGGGACGAAGCTGTTGGAATGTCTGCTAGTTTTAGTTTGCATTGATCAGTAGCGCCTACCTGAGGGAAGGAGCCGGAAGAGCCGGCGACCGGGATGCGGAGGGTCCAAGAGGATTTCTCACACTCTTGTCTTAGTTCTGGCAGCGTGCAAGTGGGTAGGGGGGGTACCGACAAACTTTTCAACAGTTTTGATTGTCTGTTGCAGTCGGAGTTTGTCCTTTTTTGTAGCAGCGCCAAACCAGACTGTGATGGAAGAACACAGGACCGATTCCATGACCGCTGTGTAGAACTGCCTCAGCAGCTGCCGTGGCAGGCCGTGCTTCCTCAGAAGACGCAGGAAGTACATCCTCTGCTGGACCTTTTTTAGGACGGAGTTGATGTTGAACTCCCACTTCAGGTCCTGAGAGACTGTAATTCCCAGGAACTTGATGGTCTCAACGGTTGACACAAGGCAGCTGGACAGCGTGAGGGGCAGCTGTGACGAAGGACGCCTCCTGAAGTCCACGATCATCTCTACCGTCTTGAGCGTGTTCAGCTCCAGGTTGTGTCGGCCGCACCACGTCGCCAGCCGCTCCGCTTCCTGTCGATATGCAGACTCGTCATCGTCATCGTCCTCGATGAGGCCGATCACAGTGGTGTCATCTGCAAACTTCAGGAGTCTGACAGCCGGGTGCGCTGAGGTGCAGTCGTTCGTGTAGAGAGAGAAGAGCAGCGGAAGAGAGGATACAACCTTGTGGTGCCCCAGTGTTGCTGCTGCGTGTGGATGAAGTGGTCTCCCTCAGCCTCACCTGCTGTGTCCTGCCCGTCAAAAAGCTGTAAATCCACTGGCAGATGGCAGGCGAGACGCTGAGTTGGAGAAGCTCGGAGGAAAGGAGTTCAGGGATGATGGTGTCGAACGCTGAGCTGAAGTCCACGAACAGGATCCTCGCGTAGGTCCCTGCACTGTCGAGATGCAGAGTCCTCCGCCTCGACCACCTGTCGAGGTGTTCTAGGATGAAGTGCAGTCCCATGTTGACTGCATCATCCGCAGACCTGTTCGCTCGGTAGGCAAACTGCAGGGGGTCCAGCAGGGGACCTGTGACGCTCTTGAGGTGGTCCAGCACGAGACGTTCAAAGGACTTCATGACCACAGATGTCAAGGCGACTGGCCTGTAGTCATTTAGACGCGGGATTATAGGTTTCTTGGTGACTGGAACGATGGTGGAGCGTTTGAAACAGCATGGTACTTCGCACAGTTCCAGAGATCTATTGAAGATCTGTGTGAAGACTGGAGCGAGCTGGTCCGTGCAGACTTTGAGGCAGGATGGGGACACAAGGTCCGGGCCTGCCGCTTTGTTAATCTTTTGTTGTTTGAAGATGCGTCTCACATCCTGTTCGCGGATGGTCAACGCAGAAGTCAGAGGTGCGGTTGTGGTCGGGGGTGCGGCCGGGCGGGTGTGTGGTGTGAAAGTGTCCTTTTCAAATCTGCAGTAGAAGGTATTCAAGTCGTCGGCTAGTGTGCTATTGTTCTCAGCTTGGGGGGATCGTCGCTTGTAATTGGTCAGCGATTGGAATGCACGCCAGACTGATTTTGAGTCGTTAGCGCTAAACTGTTTTTCCAACTTTGCTGAATAGTTCCTCTTTGCAATGTTAATTTCTTTAGTGTGTTGTTGTTGAATGTGCGAAATGATTTTGTTGGTACACACGCCTCTTCACAGAAACTGATCTAGGATGTGACCGTGTCCGTATATTTGTCCAGGGTGCCGGCTGAATTTTCAAAGACACTCCAGTCTGTGCCGTCTAAACAGCTTTGAAGTTCCATCTTGGCTTCATCGGTCCACTTTTTGACTGTTTTCACTGTAGGCTTCGCACATTTAAGTTCTCGCTTGTACGTCGGTATTAAGTGAATGAAGCAGTGATCGGACGAGCCCGGGGCTGCACGAGGTATAGCACGGTATGCGTTATTTAGCGTCGTGTAGCAGTGGTCTAAAGTATTATTTTGCCTGGTAGGACAGTCTTGTATTTAGGGCGTTCCTGGTTGAGTTTAGCTTTGTTAAAGTCCCCGAGAATGAAGAGGGGTGAGTCCGGGTGGTTTTTTTTTCCATTTCGTTGACGAGCGTTAGCAGTGCGGCGTTCGTGTTAGCTTGAGGCGGGATGTAGGCGCCGGCGAGAATGAATGATGCGAACTCGCGCGGCGAGTAGAACGGCTTACAGTTCAAAAACCGCGACTCCAAATTCGGGCCGCAGTGTGTGCTGAGCTCCGTGACGTCCGTACACCATTTTTCGTTGATATAGAAGCTTATCCCGCCGCCTTTTGTTTTCCCCGATGCTTCCGTGTCGCGGTCTGCCCGGTGAAGATGGAAGCCGGGAAACATGACGGCGCCATCGGGTACGGCGTCGCAAAGCCAAGTCTCCGTAAAGCGCATGGCCGCTCCGGTGAGTCACTCGGAGAAAAAACTGAGCGGATTTGCGAAAGTTGGTGAAAGAAAGTCCGGAGTAGCCTCCTTGATGGTGAGCAAGTCTCCCCTTGTGGAAGTCAGTCGCGTAATGTCTCCGAAGACGAAGGAAAAACACAGAAACATAAACAATGCTAGAGAGCGCGTCACATGACACGACGGTAGAATCCCCGCTTATTCAAGAGTTTTTGGGGTAAATATAACATGCGTCATTTTTTCATGGATTTTCGCTATCCTGCGCCAAAAGCGGGGCTCCATTGTAATGCAGAAAAAGTTTGACGTTGCTTCATGAGGTAACGACTTCACGTCCTTAAAATCCAAAATATTTGGGCGTTTGTTCTGATATTTTCAGAGGTGGAAGTGGGCATAATGGGAGACGTGCGCAAACATTTTGCCGACAATCGCTCACAGTTTTCTGACATGAAGCAAAGTCAAGCGCTTTCTCTATCGTGAGCGTCTGTGGGGAGGAAAAGGCTTCACGTCCATCAAATCCAAAATACCGGTCAACGTTTTCAGAGGTTTTTAGTGGTAATTGCCAACAGTTTTGTGACATTAAGGGACATTCAGCTTTTTTACGCTTATGTTAAGCGTTACAGACGGTCCCCGATCGTCCGGCAGCTCGCCGGGCTTCGGCGCACTCACCCCGAACGCCCCGCGATGCTTTTTGCCGCAGACGACATCGACGTGCGCTTCTACGAGGACGAGGACGGCGGCTGGGAGGCGTACGGCGACTTCGCTCCGACCGACGTCCACAAGCAGGCGAGTCGGACGGGCGCGTCCTCCGGCCGCGCGTGCCGAGCGCTAACGTGTGCTAACGGGCGCGCCCTTCCCCCCTCAGTACGCCATCGTGTTCAAAACGCCGCCGTACCACAGCGCCGAGATCGAGCGTCCCGTCACCGTCTTCCTCCAACTCAAGCGGAAAAAGGCGGGAGACTGCAGCGACCCCAAACACTTCACGTACATTCCGCACGTTCAAGGTCAGATCGCCTTCCTTTGTCTTCATCTTCCTCCTCCTCTGCTTCATTGGCTAAGGTTGGCCTTTTGTTTGAAACGGCATGTTCTCGGTCGAGTCGGTGACTTAACAAATGTTGAGTTGACTCGGTAAGACTTTTGCTGCAGCGAATAAGAGCCCGTGTGACTTTATGCGAGTCATTGGTGGCACTTTCAAATCATTTAGGCGATAACGCGAACCGTATCGGATGCGCAGGCGAGGAAGCGCACGACACGGACCGATACAAAATAATCCGCAATGCATCGAGCGGCGATATAGCGAGGGATTGATTACGGTGTTCGTTTTTGGAGCCAAAGACAAAGCGGGCGCACGCTCCGGTCAGCGTTCGATCTTCCTCGGGAAGACGACCCGGGACGTCCGTCCGTCCGGCCTCGGGATCGCCCCGCAAAAGCTGGGGAGAGGGAAGTCCGGGATTCCCCGCCCGGGCTGCCGACCTCGGAAAAGCCCGAGAAAACGGACGGACGAGCCTCGCCGAGGCTGCGCTCGGTTCACGGAGGGCCCGGCCCGTCTGGGCTTTTTGAGGCCGGTTCGCCATATTTGGAAGAGGAACATTCCTGAATGATGAATTGAGAAAATATATCACGAATAAAATGACTCTGCTTGCGATAATGAAGTTGTGAATTACCGGCAGAACATTTGCCATACTTTGTCCTTTAGTATTTGTGGAAAGTACAAAAACATGCAAAAGATTCGGGCCATAAATGTATGCAGCAAGAAGAAGCAGCAGCATATTGAGCGCACTTACTGGCAGCACGTCGTTTCGGCACAATGCCCGCTAACGTTAAATCCCATTTCTTCGACTCCGTTATTTCCTTTGACCCGAAGTGACGACCAGAGCCGCCTTTGGACGCGCGTGTCCAAATGCGTCATCTTCCGCAGTTGCATTTGAAATATTTTCTATTTTTGCTTGGAGCCTTCTTATTAGCTGGAAATTGTAACATTTGCTGTCCTCTGAAAATCAAATCTTCCTCTTTCCTTTTCTTGTTGCGGTCTCGTTCAGACAAAGAGGAGGTGCTGAGGAAGAAACAAAAGCCCCTCCCCCACTACGAGCCCTGGCGAGGAGGAGGAGGAGGAGCTGGCGGCTTTGGAGGGGGAGGAGCTACGGGTGAAGGTGAGGCGAATTCTAACAGTAAAGACAGACGCTAAAGCTAACCATTGACGCTGTGTGTCTTTGAGGTTTTCACTTCAGCCAGCACATGAACGGCGCGGCGGGTGGAGGAGGGGGCGGAGTCTTCTATTCTGGAAGCAGCGGCAGCTTTGGAGGGGGCGGGGTCCACATGTCAGGCTCCGCCCTCCAGCGCAGGCAACTGGCCTTTATCGGTACGATATCTTTCACGTGTTGTTTCCCGGTGGTCACGTGACATCATGTGCCCAGCCCACCCAAAACATGCCTGAACCAACCCTATGGACTTAAAGCTCAAATTAATTTGACAACAAAAAAAAGTTGACAAATGAGCAATTAACGACTTGATTTCAATGTCCACGCATTGCCTTGGATGGGAATGTCGACCTCTCCATCATGGCCGCCACGTAGCACACACGCCGCAGTGCGCTGGCGTGCGTCGTCTTCATATCTATGTTAGGATCTTAGAGCCGCCACACACGTTTCCAGCTGTGTGAGCGCCAACGACCAGCTAATCGCTTGATTTACGACCCAGACGGAGTCATCTTAAATGACAGTCGACCACACAGCGATGCTATCTATCGAGCCCTTGAATTGCTCTGGGTGTTATGTGTCTGGCCGACGACCGGTGAGCACGTGTGCCTCACAGTCCTGGGGACCGGGGTTCGAATCCCGGCCCCGCCTGTGTGGAGTTTGCGTGTTCTCCCCGTGCCTGCGCGGGTTTCCTCCCACATCCCAAAAACATGCACGCTAGGTTGATTGAAGACTCGAATTGCCCGTAGGTGTGAATGTGAGTGTGTGAAACGAACGGTCGTTTGTTTCTATGTGCCCTGCGATTGGCTGGCGACCGGTTCAGGGTGTACCCCGCCTACCGCCAGAAGATAGCTGGGATGGGCTCCGGCGACCCTAATGAGGAGAAGCGGTAAAGAAAACGGATGGATGGATGCTATGTGTTTGCCGTGGCTTGTAATGGTGCCTAGCTAATAAGCGAATTAGGCACGAGACGGGTGGGCGAGCCTTTCGGCTCAGGGACCACAGTGACTTTGGAAATTTGACAGGCGGGCCGAGCCAGGACCAGATGCTTACATATCAAAATATTAAACCAACAAAAGGGCATTGTAGCGTTAATACTTTTAACGGGAACGGTGTTGTTTTGTCGATCACCTTTTTTTTTGCCGGTGCCTCAAAGTGTGGCGTTAGTTTGCTTGTGGCAATTCTCAGGTGTTCATCACTCAGCGGGGATCTGCAGGATGTTTTGTTGGCGGTCATCGCACTGAAAGTCTGCTCACGCACACGTCGAGCCAAACGCCACCAGCATCCTCCGTGACATTTTCCGGATTTCTGCACATTTGTCCGCGCTTAATGAAGCATCAAATTCATCCGGTTTGGGAGTTGAACTTCTCTCTTAAGACGGTATCGCCTTGGACGTCAATCAGTTCCATCTGCAGCTCCCGTGGCGCCGGTTCAGGGTCTTGCGTGACTGAATCCCGGACGGCAGTTTGTCAGATAAAGGTGTTCGGCCGAGCCCGCAAGCTCGATTCTAACCGCCGAGCCGCAGCCGTCGGTTCCTGCGTCGATCGGCTGTTCGCGTAATCGGCACGCTCGGTGGAAACGCGAGGGCCGATGTTATATTCCTCGACGGTTTCTTGACAAATGACAGTAGTACTAACATACAGCTTTTGATCGGACTTCTGTGACAAAGTATTTAGTAGTCCGTTCTATATGAAACACTCGGCGCTCGCTGTCGACTTTTCTTCGGCCCACTCATGGATGGAGAAGGGTTCAGAGCATGAGCAGAGTAAAAACAGAAGAGCCAAAGTCAAGTCAATGCATCACTGTACCTACTGCGCTACCTGGTGGAACCACTCGGCATTACAGGATAAGGTCAAATGAACGGAGTCGTGCTTTAGCCGATTCCGTACCCGCCGTCTTTAGGCGGGCCGTAGTTTGCCCACCCGTGCACTAGGAGCTAGCGCTAGCTCATTGAATAGCAATCGGCGGATCTGAAACGATACGTAATGTCACCGTGAAGTATCTTGTGCCAAGATGGGGCATGTTCACACCTGGCCTTTTTTTCGGGGTCGGAAAAGCTGCCATGCGCTACAAAAACTCAAAATCTTACCAAGAATGTTTCTTATTTTTAGTCAAAAATATTCGAAAGAAGACGTAACTTGTTTTGAGACGATTTTCATTGGTTTCAAGTCAATTTTTACTTGAAATTAGTATTGACAAAAAATTGCCAGTGAACAAAGAACAAAACCAAAACGTCCTCCCTTTGGCAACAGCACGTGTCCGTCGTCCACGCGTTGTCCCACGTCATCATGTGTTGTTCGTTCACGTGCGGTATCCACAGCCTCCGCCCTCCAGGCCGGCGCGTCGGATGCCGCTCGTCAGGCGCGCGGCGCCCTACTTCGCTACTGCGCCGGCGGCGACGCTCGGGTCCTTCTGGAGCTGCACGGACGCCTGTGCGCCACGCGGGACGCCAGCGGAGACACGTCAGTGGCGCCCCGGCCGTCGCCCCGCCCCTTCCCGCCCGCCGCTTCCTGACGTCCCGCCTCTTTCCCTTCCTCCCGCAGTCCCCTGCACCTGTCCGTCATCCATCAGCAGACGGCCGTCACCTGCCAGCTGATCGACACGTTGCTTAGCAACCGGCGGGAACGCCTGCTCGACGTCGCCAATCATCAGCAGCAGGTCGCTCGCTAGCGTGCTAAATGTGCCGGCGCGAAGGTCACGTGACTACGTATGACAAGATAACCGAATGAAACGGAAAATGTTGTAATCATTGTAATCCGTCACATTACCGTCATTCCCGCGCCATTTCCATGGTTACAATTTGAGATCCATTTCTTCCCCCCAATCACTTCCCTCCTTCTGAAGCGGATGCTTGCGATTGGCTCTCTCAGTTTGACCGAGACGCGCCGCCTTGTGGTGCAATCTGAGATTTTGAAAAAGTTGGACTCATAGTTACACTTTTGAACACCTAAAACAACTCTTGACCTTTGACCTTGTTTTTATGGCACACGCACTTGTGTGGGTTGTCATGTGAAGCGATATTGTTTGTCATTCGGTCCGCATGCTATGAGGCCTCCCTTAACCTCCAAAGGTCCTGTTGATTCAAAATTAGGAAACAAAATCAAATGATTGATTACTTTGAAATAGTTGCACTACTATTTCCGTTTTCATCATGGCAACTTGTAATTGGCGCCAAAGTCCTCTTCCCAACACCGCTTGTGACACGTCAAACGAATCACGTGACAGGCTGAACGAGTGACGAAAACGCCGTCATGTATGTAACACGCGTGTCATTCATGTGACCGTCAGACGGCGCTGCACCTGGCGGCGCTGACGCGTCAGGCGTCTGCGGTGGAGGCGCTGATGAGGGCGGGGGCGGACCCCGGCCTGCGGGACAAAGACGGCCGCTGCCCGCTGCACCTGGCGGCGCTGGGCGGCGACGCGGCCACGCTGCGCGCCGCGCTGGCCCACCTGGGGGAAGGACACGCACACGTCTTGAACACGGCCGATTACTACGGTGAGTGGGGCCGAGACCTGAAAAGGGGTTATCGCGCGACGACGTGCGCCGTTAACGTGGCGCTCGCGTGTCGTCGTGCCGTGCGTCGTTTCCACGTTGTCGCGTGTCGTTCGACGCGTCAACGCGTTGTTCACCCGAGTCGTCACGCCGTCACGTTCGCGCCGCGTGTCATTTGCGTGTCGCCTTCAGGTTTGGTCCCGCTTCACCTGGCGGTCCGTCGCGACGGGCATCGCTGTCTGCGCCTGCTGGTGGCGAGCGGCGCTAAGGTCAACGCCCCCGAGCTGAAGGGCGGACACACGGCTCTGCACATGGCCGTCCGCCAAAACCTTCTCAAGGTCGCCTGCACGCTGGTCACCGAGGTACGTGCGCGAAATCCCGTCGGCAAAGACCGGTCTCGGCGCCGGTCTCGACACCTGTAACTCCGTGAACGTGATAATAAGGAATACCTTCGATTCGTGTTTACGAACCGCCGGCACCCTCGTCACGACTGCAAACCTTCGCCGTGTTGTGACTGTTGGACAACACGCACACACATAAGCGACGGGTGCGAGATAGGGATGTCCTGATACATATTTCTCAGTTCCAAAACAATACCGATATTGCAGCCTCAAGTATTGGCCAATACCAATTCGCTCCCAGGCGTCCATCTTAACATGGATATTTGAATTCAACAGCCGTCAATGGCACTGAATCAGTTAATCCAATACGATATCAGCACAAATCATACATACTTTTATGACTTATTTTGTAGTATGAAATGTTAGAATCAGCTTCCATGAAATAGGATTCAACCAATAGTCACCAAGAGTAAGCAGGGGGAACATTTTTTATAAACTAACCGTTGACATCAAGTTGAACCATAAACATAAGAACATAAGAACATTAGGGCTGCAGCTATCGAGTAGTTTACGTTTCCAGTATCCTACTGAAATTGTTATCGAATAATCAAGTATTTGGATGAATTCTATTTTTGTTTGGCTAAAGAGCAATAACACTGGGGAACAACTTGAAAAAACAACTCTGTTGAGTTCGATTTTTATGCCGATTAAAACTAAAATAGTCCACAGCTTAGCCTCCAGATAAGCAAAATTCCACTGATTAGCTGAAGTAAGACTTGCCAGCCGATTACGATTGGACTCATCTACAGCTTCGCGGCGACTTGTCACAATTGAGACTCCCGATAGGTCAGTACTATCGATATCTGCAAACAGAAAGCTAGCATAGTAGGAATTAAGAGGATATGTGACATAATAGTGTTAAATAAACATTGCGGTCATGCCGGTTTATTGATTGATTGATTGTTTCATGCCTGTCCATATTTGAAAAGTTTGATCAAATAAGTACATATCTGTTACGTACGGTATTTTTCTCATTTCTTTTTCCGAACACGGGAAAAAATTATTGTTGAAAAACTTGACGTGATAGAGAAAAACAGAGTTTTGGATTCCGCATCCAAAATTGAGTTCAAAATAGCCGTCAGACCGAACGCAACAAAAATGGTGTTCCCCAGGGAAACGAATACACCAGACAAAATAAGCAATTTCACTGAATAATTAAAGACCTTTTGGATAATCAACTATTTCTTTTCTGAAAGTGGCACTAAGCAGGCCCAAAAAAATGTCATGTCAATTCGACAGACCGCAGAGAAGAGTCATGTTCGCGAGTCTGCCAAAGTTGAGTGAACACAACAAATCGCTAAGTATATCAAATCAGGCTTCAAAACTGGAATAGTTCGGAGCACCTCTCAGCTCTCAAGATGCTGCGGGCGTGTCGAACGGATGCGGCAAAAGGAAGCGAACATACTGACGGGGTGGTAGCTTATATGACGTAAAATCACGTTAGGAGGCTCGACTTCAAAATAGAACGCTTATTGCGGACCATCGTCATGGTCGACTTACCCTCGTCGTCGGTGACACGACGTCACAGCCGACGGCGGCACGGCAGGAGGAAGCCCGGGTCGTCAGACGGTCGGCTGTGCCCCGTTCACGAGTATCAAGTTACCCACGAGGCCGTGTTGCCGCTGGTGACCGTCGACAAAACTATCCGCGCTGCAAAGTCGACGTTCAGCTCGCCGTCTGCGTGCGTCTTCGAAAAGTCAATGCGTCTCTTTTTTTTTTTTTTTTTTTTTTATTTCCTCCTTTTTCGGGAGCTTAAATAACGTCACCGAGCTGTTCTATAAATTGGGGCATTTTCGGCGCGTAGCCATCGTTAGCTCGCTAACTGCAAGCCGGACTTGTTCTGGAAGCCAAGCACCGCCGAGGCACGACTGAGAAGCATAGCCGGACGAAACGACGTCGCTCTGTACCTGCTTGAGTCACGATGTCGTGGGGCTGTGCTTTAGCCCCACCCACAAAATCAGGACAATTCAAACGACGAAATGACGAGTCTTTGCATAGGTTTTCAGTTCGGAGCGATCGGCCGTTTTGTCTCGGCTGCGTTTAATGCGGTTTGGAAACGATAATTGGGCCTTTTCGCCATTTTCTTGCTCGTGTTGTTTAATTTGAAGTATTGCATTCAAAAACTATAATTTGAAATAGAATTGATGAGTTAAACCTGAAAGTGAATGTAAGGTTTTTTTATCCGCAACGAAAATTCAAATGATACATTTTCTCATTCAGTTTGATCATTTCAGATTCAGTCGGACAAATTCAATTTCACCAAAGTAGGCGGGGACCGTAAGGAATAGCAGCAGATCGGCGATGCGCGGATCTCGTCTTCGGCCAATCGGCGCCCTCGTTTTGTATTACTCCGGAAAGCCAAATCGTCTAACCCGCTACGGTATTTGAAGCTTCGTACCTTTCCTTAACCTTGGCGGAGTGCATCATAAGGTCAGAAAGAAATAAAAAGGTGCTTCCGTTCGACATATCGCGCCGACATTACGAAGTCGTCTTTCCGTTTTTTCCCGACGCAACGTCATCCGGGCATGGACGTCCGTGCCTCGGGCTTTGCTGCCACCGCGGGGTGGAGACGGCGCCGCTGTTTCCAATGAAGGAATTGGAGTCGGCGCTCTCTTTTGTCTTTTGCAGTTGAAGGCGGACGTGAACGCTCGCACGTTCGGAGGAAACACGCCGCTTCATCTGGCCGCCGCCGCAGACGCGCACACGCTTTGCTCCGTGCTGCTCGCCGCCGGTACGCACGCACACAGTGGGCACGCACGCACGCAAAGAGCGAGTGATTGACGGGCGGCGTGTCGCCTTCAGGTGCGGACAAACACATGGAAAACGACGAGCCGCTGGTCTTAAGCTCCTCCTGCTCCTCCTCCGACGACGACGAAGAGCGTGAAGACGACGAGGCGGGGGCCGCGGCGCGCTCGCGGCCAGTCGGCAGCCGGAAGAGACGAGTGAGCGGGCACACGCCGCTGGACCTGGCCAAATGTCACAAGGTACCCGACCGACCGCCTCGAAAGCAAAAGCGCGGCTGACGTCGCCGCCGCCTCGAAAGTAAAAGCGCGTTTGTGTGACGCGATAGGTCAGGAAGCTGCTGACGTCGCCGACCGCTCGTCACGTGACTGACAAGATCCAAGGCAAACGAGGTTTGTCCCAGCCTCACGTCGTTTACCTGTCGCTGCGGCTTGCGTGTCTATGAGTGTGCGTGCACGTCACGTCACGTGCGAATGCCGTGACGCAGAGGGGAAGTGTATATACACACGCTACCCGCCGGAATGTCGGCGGGTAGCGTGTGTCGTCGCGGCGCCCGCGAATGAAGGAGGTCGGATGTCGGCGGCGGGCGGTCGGACGGGCCGTTGGCGCAGACCGGCAGCCCCTACACGCGTCGCTTGCCGCCAGCAGGTGTGACTGCGGAGTGGTTGAACGACAAATGCGTGAAATTGTGAAACATCGTAGAGTCCCAGAAAAAGCGCTATAAAAGCGGGATGCGTTATGATCATTATTATTATTATTAGGCGTCGCCGCGTGTCGTCGTCACGTCATTTCCATGTCGTCACGTTTCATGTCTTTCTCGTGTCTACACGGCGCCACGTGTCGCACACGTGTTTGTGGCGTGAGCGGGTGGGCGTGGCCTTCCTGTCAAAATAAAACATGCATTTGGACTTTTTGCGGCAGGCGGCGAGCCGCGTTGGCGCGTGGACGCCGACACGCTGGGCCACCTGGTGGAGGTCGTCCGCGACGCCGGCATTCCGTGGGATAAGATGGCCGACAAACTGGGAATGACAACACTGGCGAGTTTCTACCGCGACAGCCCCTCCCCCTACTACAGCCTCCTGCAACACTACCAGGTCAGGACACGCCCACTTTAGCCGCAAACATCATCGACTTCATCTATTATTATTATTGATGATGTCATTGTGTTTATGCGCGTGCGTGTAGCTGTGCGGAGGTCCCGCCGAAGACGTCCTGGAGGCGCTGGCGTCGTTGGGCGTCGACGACGGCGTGCGCCTGCTGCGCCGCCTCGATCCCGACGACGCGCTCCCGCCGCAAGACAAACTCAGACAAGGTGAACCACATGCTAAGCAACGCACGCGCTACGTGACAAAAGACACTATCCGACGTGTAGCCGGGCTACGGAACGCGCTCGCAGTTAGCTAGGCGTTATTGCGAATCCCGTGCCTTGCTGCAATCTGATTGGCTGCTGCACGCAGGCGGGCGAGAAGGAGACGACAAACTCAACACAATCAAGTCGCTTCGCCGACGTCCCGCCCTGCCGTTCCCGGGCCGGTGCGGCAGCCGATCAGACGGCGGGCGGGGGCGTGTCCCGTCGGCAGGCTCCGCGGAAACGCGCCGACAAATTCAATTCGCGGCCGCGCCCCGAGGTGCGAGTAAGCCCGCCCGCTTGCGGGTTTTCCAGATACGAGTCGTCATGCGGGTGATTTGTTTTGCGTTGACTCGCGAGCACAGACTTGAGATACGAGCGCAATTTGCCAGACAGAATGAGCAAAAATGTGGCCGAAAAAAGCTTTCAAGTCGTTTGCTTCCATTAGTTGTGGAGTAAACTTCACCTGGCAAACAGAAAACGAAGACAATGACACCTTGTGCATATAAAACGACATAGCTTAATGCTAAAAAACAGGAGTTGTTCGTTGTTATTTTTCAGGATTTCCTAATCGAATTATTTATTGCATTCAATTGTAGTACATTGTTATTTTGAAAGTTACTTCATTGGCTAAGAATCAATGGGTCAGTTTTCCTCATCCCGACTGCTGCTGACTGTTGTTGTTGTTGTTGTTGTTCAAGCCTTTTCTAACATTCCATCCATGCCTCCATTTTCTGAGCCGCTTCCCCTCACGCGGGTCGCGGGCGTGCCGGAGCCCATCCCGGCTATCTTCGGGCAGCAGGCGGGGTCCGCCCCGAACCGGTTGCCAGCCCATCGCAGGGCACGCATACAAACAAACAACCATTCGCACTCGCATTCACACCTACGGGCAATTTAGAGTCTTCAGTCAACCTACCACGCGTGTTTTCGGGACGTGGGAGGAAAGCGGAGTGCCCGGAGAAAACCCGGGCAGGCACGGGGAGAACACGCAAACTCCACACAGGCGGGGCCGGGGATCGAACCCGGGTCCTCAGGACTGTGAGGCAGACGCTCTAACCAGTTGATCACCGTGCCGCCGTTTCTCACATTCCGTACTGCAAAAAAGTCAAGTATGTCTGATTGCTGCCGATATCGGATCAGATCGAAATCGGTATCGACCAAAATTCCAGGCAGCGATATCGGTATCGGGTCGGAAGTGAAAAGGTTGCATCGGGACGTCCTTCATTAATATTTCTATCATTATTAAGTGTGCTTGTTTTCTTTGGTCCAATCAGAATCGACGGTGGACAGCGGGTTCAGCAGTCAGCCGATAGAAGACGAGCAGCCGCCCGCGGCCAATCAGTGAGCGGCGGGAAACGCGGCAGTCCTGTCGTGGTGACAACGCGCTGTGATGTCACTCGCGAGCTTGGAGAGTCCAAAACAAAAACACACTTTTGCGCTGGTGAAGAAAAAGCACCTTTCGTTCTTCTCCGGTCGTCCGTTAAGATGACAAACAACAGATTTTTGATCGACATTTCATGATGGAAATAAATATTGACGACTTTCAACTTTGTACGAAGATGATCGAGAAAAGCGAACACGCATGTCATGATCCCGTGTTGCCTTTGTGTCCTCGATTATTTTGGGGCTCGTGACAGAGAGGAATTCTCCCGTCGCCGTGACTACAGTCCCACGCGCTGTGGCCATGTTGCCGCACGCCTGTCGCCGTGGCAACAGTGTCAGATGAGGAGAGAGAAAGAAGAGAGAGTACCTAAAAGTGCTGGCGTCAAAGTCTTCCACGCGTCCTTTTCCCGTGACGCTGTGCTCACGGCGCCACTTCCTGTGCGGACGGAGAGTTCTTCTTCTCTCCTCCTCCTCGTTTGGCGGCGCCGTCGCAGAGCAGATGCGAGGAGGCGACCTTTAAACTTTGGCCGACGCGCGTCTTCTCCTTGCCGTCCGCTTCCCGTGGCGGCGAGGGGCCGGAGCGCGCCCTCCGCGGGCCGCCGTCGCCCTCGAAGAGTCGCGCCTCGAAGGCGGCCGAGTCCTCCTCGCCGGCGGACATCTTGGCACGCAGCAGCACGGCGTACGTGCCGTAACGCGTTTTCTGGGCGGGAAGAGACGTCTCGTGATGAGGAACGAAACGCTTCGCCATATTTCATTGCATTTGATCAACAACGGTAAAGACATGGCCCGCTGCGTTCCGTTGCGCAATCCAATTCATTTGACTTGTATGACTTTTGTTCATGATAGCCATTTGTCATTCATCAAGTCAGAATTGTTTCTTCTTTTGCAATTCTCTTTTGTTAGACTGTTACTTGTCTCACATCCTTTCATTTAACATTTCACCATAATCATCAATTTATCTGCAAATTACAATTCAGTCCACACAATATATCCTCGATAACATGAGATGAATAATTAGTCTTTCTGCCATGGAATCAGATGAATGCAACATAGGAACTAAACTACCTGGAACAAGAAAATGGGGTGCACCTTTAGATAACAAAATGAGAAAAAGGGTTCCAAAGTCATACTTTTCAAGCCAAAATGTTTTTACTGTTAGGTGTGCAAAATGAAGCTTGATGAGTTGCAACACGTTTTGTGAAGATGCTAAAGGCATGAAAAAGGGGATGAAGAAAAAAAAAAACATTGTAGGGGGTCTGGGGGATCCCCCTCACCCCTGCAGAGAATCTTTGTGATTTTAACATAAATTAAGCAATCTGGAGGACTGAAGAGTACAATTAGCCGAAATCAACACATTTTCTTCAAACGCTCAAGTCCAAATTTCAGATTCAAATGAAACTTGCGCCAGGCCCATCTCCGCCAGCTTCAAGCTGTGCCACATGAAGTTGCATCCTCCTCTTTAAGCGCGCTCATTCTGGAAAACAATTGACTACAATCGTTGTCCGTTTCACCTCATTTTTCACGATTACCAACTTCAAAGGCTAATCCCAAATGCATCCTCCGGGAAAATACGAAGTACAATATTTTTCTGGGCGGGCGACCGGTTAGAGCGTCCGCCTCACAGTTCTGAGGACCCGGGTTCGATCCCCGGCCCCGCCTGTGTGGAGTTTGCGTGTTCTCCCCGTGCCTGCGTGGCTTTTCTCCGGGCGCTCCGCTTTCCTCCCGCATCCCAAAAACACGCGTGCTCGGTCGATTGACGACTCTAAATTGTCCGTAGGTGCGAATGTGAGTGCGAACGGTCGTTTGTTTGTATGCGTGCCCTGCGATTGGCTGGCAACCGGTATTTACTGTATGTCAAAAATTTGAAATCATCAATTACTTTGGAAATAGTTCCAGCATGGGAGACATTTACCTCGGGAAAACTAAGGCAGCATTAAAAAAAAACCAAAACAGCTCAATTAGAAATACTTTGACTTCACTGTTATGCATTGCACTATAATATAGTGACTATATGAATATGATTTCATGCGTGGCCGCAATTAGCAGCTTTTATGTTTTGTTCCTTTTCCCGTTTGTCACGCGCGGGCGGGCTCCGTAGATCCGAAATGTTTGAGCACGCGCCTACCTCGAACTCCAGGTACTCGCGTCGCGCTTTCTGCTCGTCCGGCTCGCGACCTTTGACCTTGCGTTCCGCCGCGCCGCCGACCAGCTCGTCCAACTCGGAGGACGCCGCCCGGAAGCGAGCCTCGTGAGAGGCGGCCTGCTCTTCCTGTCGCACAAAACAAAGCGTCGACGCCGCCGTACGGCGTACGGCGAGGTCGCGGGCGGCCCGGCCCGTGTGCCACGCTTCGTTGGGCACCGCACAATACAAAGCGCCCGACGGCGGCTGGCCACGTCCTACAAAAATGCTTACGGAGAGAAAGCGCGCGAGTGTGTGTGCAAGCGACCTGCGACAGTTTGGTTCCGGATCCCGGCAGCAGGGGGCGACTGAAGCGCTTCTGAGAGCCGACGGCGGCCGGGAAGGGCGGCGCCGAGAACGTGGCCGCCACCACGTTGATGCGTGTGATCCACGAGCGCATGTCGTCGCTCGACCTGACAGGAGAGAGAGAGAGAGAGAGGGAGGTCAGAGGCGGGCGCGTGTCGGCGTCGTCGAGGCCCAACGCAAACGCCACCGTGCCGCATCTTTCGTGAGCGCCGTCGGGGGGGAAACTGAATACCATGTGACCAGATGACATCATTTCATTCGTCATTGTAATCCGAAAATGCGTCTTTCAATTACAGTTGCTTTCGGAAATTTGCATGATTACAGTTTTAGGTTGTTTTTTTCCCTCCGCTTCCTCCTCGTAAAACCGATGCTTATGATTGGCTCTTTCTGGTCACGTGCCACTCTGCCATACTCTCAAACGTGACATATTTTTCCAAATTTGTCCGAGATTTTGAAAAGGTACGATCCCTAGTTCCACTTTTGAACACAGAAATGAACATTGACTTTTCGAAGAACAATGACTTGCGGACAATTTCATCTTTACAATGTTGAACTTCTTCATGGTCTTTATATTTGTCATATTGTCGAAATTGTGGACATTCGTCATTAGCTCAACATGCGCCCACGTGTCTGGCACTGAGGAGAGGCTTCCTTCCGTCGGGCCACTCTGCCATAAAGCCCCGACTGGTGGAGGGAGGGCTGCAGCGATGGCTGACGTTCTAGAACTTTCTCCCATCTCCCGACCGCAGTGATCGTTGGGTTCTTCTTGACCTCTCTCACCGAGGCTCTTCTCCCCCGATGGCTCAGTTTGGCCGCACGGCCGGCGCTAGGAAGGGTTCCGGTCGTCCCAAACGTCTTCCGTTTCAGGACGACGGAGGCCGCTGAGCTCTTAGGAACCTGAAGTGCAGCAGACATTTTATTTGTAACCTTGGCCAGATCTGTGCCTCGCCACAATTCGGTCTCTGAGCTCTTCAGGCAGTTCCTTTGACCTCATGACTCTCATTTGCTCTGACATGCACTGTGAGCTGTAAGGTCTTATGTAGACAGGGGTGTGGCTTTCCTAATCGAGTCTAATCAAACACAGCTGGACTCCAATGAAGGTGCAGAACCATCTCACGGACGATCAGAAGAAATGGACAAATATATGAGTGTCACAGCAAAGGCTCTGAAGTCTTATGGCTGTGTGATATTTCAGCTTTTTCATAAATGTGCAAAGAGTTCCACAACTCCGTCTGCAGGGAGCAGAAACAAAACTGTCGCAGCGTTGCGTCACTCACTTCTGAATCTTTGGCGAAAGACCAACGAGCATCCGGCGTCAGGCGGCCGACCCGAACCGAACGGACCGTCGGCCGTAACGGAGCCGTTCGTCGAACTTCTTCGTTTGCGATCCGCCAAGGAGAGTGGACTGTTCTGCCATGAGTGACTCGGGTGAAAGTTCACTGCGAACTCGTACCACGAGTGATTCGTTCGCACGAGGAACGACATATTTTACACCGAACGTACTCACGAGTGATTTTAACCGTTCGTCCTCACGGACGTAGCTTTCGCTAGCATCGGTTTCTCCACGCGGACGGCAAATGTCGAGTCAGTCAAGGACATGAAAACAAAACGAAATTTCAATAAATACTAAATGTATATGTACACAAGCATCAACCCCTGTGTGTCTCTAATGCGATGATGAAAGCTTTGTGTTTAATAGTAATAATAACAACAATAATACATTCAACATGTCGCGCGTCTCAAGACACAAAGACGCTTCGCGCCAATCAGATGACAAAAACAATAAGGCGGGTGAGCAGGAAGGCCGGGCGCTGGTGTCAGCGACGCTGTCCACCGCGGTGGAATGCAGACAAGTCTCGCCGGGCGGCGGGCGGCGGGCGCCTGACCTGATTGGACCTGAGGGGGTGCGGAAGGTTACGTACGGTCGCTGAGCTCGCCGCACGCATCTTAGCGAGTCGCATCTGAAGCCGGCCGGGTGTCGGAGAACGTGCCGAGACGGTTAGGTGGGTGAGAATTGAGCTTTTTGCTTTTTTAATCTCCCCGCCTTTATTAGTTCGCAATCCGCATCGTCCCGAGGAAACGTGTCGAGCGAGCGTGAACCTCGGGGATGAGTCATGAACTCAATGAGCAAGCATTTGAATGATTCTGTGAAAAACAACTGAACCATTTGGTAAACGAATCTTTTGAATGAATCATTGGAACCAACCGATTTAGCGATTCAGTACACGCAAAAGAACGGCCGTGCCCCGAGTGAAAAGCAATCGTATTGCGGCGGCCCTCGGCGGGACCGGGCCCGGAAATCCAAAGCGACGGCCGCTCCGAGTGCGTTGACAAAAAAAAGAACGTTTCTTAAACCCCAAATATTCTCGACGAAGCAGGGATAAACCACCAATAAGTCATTTCAGGGTTGCCCCCCCCAAAAAAGAAAAAGGAAAAAAAAATAATAATAATTGGCCTACTCGGTGAATCCGTGGGTGCCGAACTGCGACGAGGCAGGGGTCCACTGTATTTATAATTCAATGACACTTCCTTGACTGTTATCAAAAAATTAAACATATGACTAAAACCCCCCAACCCACACTTCGCCTCCCCCTGCTGTCGTATCAGATAGCGCAGAAATTCTCCAAAGACGTTAACCGTACCACTTGCGGTATTCGGCGTCCAAAAATGCCTGGCTAAGTACAGTTGCGTTATTGTACAATACATTGGCACGAAGAGCGCTTTGTTTTCTAAACCTCTATTGAGGCGGTTTTTAATTTTATGCGCAATACATTTGAAAGAGTCAGGATTTTGATTTTCCCATTTTTAAGCTGCAGCGCTCACGTTCAAATGATGCCGAACGTTACAGTGGCTTACAAACCTGTCAAACGTTTGGAAACACGTTTGCCTGGTCGTGTACTTCTTCCTCTGTCTTTGTTTGATGAACACTTGGGCCTACTACGCTACAGTATTTTAATGTTGGCCACGATTTTTTTTTTTTTTTGTCGGTGTCAAACGTTTGGCTCGCGTCGATCGAGCGGCTCACTTACGGCGCCTGCATGAGGAAGACCCTCCAGTCGGCGGTGCGCAGGTAGAAGACGTTGGGCCGCTTTGCGTAGTCGGCGGCCCTCATGGCCAGCGCGTGATGCACCGACACGGCGTTCTTCACGTCGTCCTCCGTCAGCGGACGCTCCGCGCCGTACTCGTCCTGCCGATCACAGTCGGAGCAGACCGCGTCAGCCGACGTTCCGGCCGCAACGAGTCATCGACAGCGGCCGGAATGTCTCGTGTATAACGCGCGCACCCCCGCCCAAAAAACAAACAAAATCGATAAATGAAATCAGGAAAATGAAAATATGATCGCATATTGTCGAAACGTAGGCCACTCGATAGGCATTGCGAAAAGTTGTCCTTTCGTTCCAATACGATATGAAATGTGTAATGTTACACATGGATCTATTTTTGACGCACACCTGAGAATCATGCAGGCGCATATTATCATCAAATCCATCAAATCCAAAACATTTACAATATTTGCAGGCGTAGCCTCCCAAATGCATTTGGAACTAGTCGCGCTTTGTTCGCATGACTCAGGACCCAAGAAGTCACTCGCGCTTTCAAGAAGGTTTGTTTTGTTTCTTCATTCAACAAGACCAAATAAACAATAACAAGAGGTTAATCAAGGGGAAAATATTTACAATAAATTTGTCTTCCAATTGGTACAATAATGGATTCACAACTATTTGATCGCCACGGCCTCTAGGGGGCGCTCTACCTTTTTCCTTACCTTCTGCAGGTACAGCACGCGACCCTTCAACGTGGCGTAGAACGACTTCCAGCCTCGCTTGCCGCGCGCCGCTGCCACACAAAAGATGGCGGACGTGTGAACTCAATGTACTGCCAGCCAGATAATGTTAGTTTCTTTACATCGTTTAGTGCTCGTCCTCAGGGGGCTGTAGGGGGCGCCCTGGACTGGTCGCCAGCCAATCTCAGGGCACATATAGACAAGCCGAGGACTGGTCGACAGCCAACGGTCAATTTGTTCATCTTCGATCGAGCTTAATGGTCAATGCGGCACAGCGGACGACCGGTTAGCACTTGTCCCTCACGGTTCCGAGGGCCCGGGTTCAAATCCGGCCCCGCCTGTGTGGAGTTTGCATGTTCTCCCCGTGCCTGGGTGGCTTTTCTCCGGGCGCTCCGGTTTTCCTCCCACGTCCCAAAAACATGGACGGTAGGTCAATTGAAGACTTAAATTGCCCGTAGGTGTGAATGTGTGCGCGAATGGTCGTTTGTTTCTATGTGCCCTGCGATCGGCTGGCGACCGGTTCAGGGCGTACCCCGCCTCCTGCCTGACGATAGCTGGGATAGGCTCCGGCGCGCCCGCGACCCGCGTGAGGAGAAGCGGCTCAGAAAACGGATGCACCATCGAGCTAACAGGCTAACAGGTTTCTGGAATGTTTCAGAGGAACGCGAGCCCAATTTGTGCGTGTCCACTGTCAAGCGCTCCTTTGAGATACAAGTTGAATTTGTTCCGTGAGCACGCTCATAACTCAAATCCTCCTCCCCGTTGAGATGGCGCCGTTCATCCCAAAACTTTTGATGTCGTCCTTTCTCGCAGCAGCCCAAAAGTCATTTCATTTCTCCAGGTAACTGAGAACAGATTGTCATGCGCAACGTTGACCTGGCGGCACACAGCGTTCGTGTTGAAATAACCGTGCCTTAAAGCTGACGCTATTAGTTAGCCCGTCTATGACCTTTCCCGTCATGTGTTAGCATTAAGCTAGCAGACGTTCCAAAGGCAAAGTGATGTGGTTGTTTTATGTCGAGTGTGATGGTAAACTTCAACTGGGAGTGGCATTAAACAGCTTGAAGCCTCTTTTTGGAACAATATTTACCAATTGTATGGTAAATATTGTTCCAAAAAGAGTTGTTGTTTAGTGAGTTGAGGTGAGTTCACTGACACCATACAGCGCTCGTAATAGTATTTCAAATTTAGCTAGCAAGGCAAAGCAAAAAATTGTCCGATCGACGGCTCGTATCTCGGAAAACTCGCATCTCAAGGCACCGCCGCATAGAGATTCGGGAGGAGAGATTTTTAGTCGATTTTCTGGGAACTTGCCAGAATGATTGTGCAAACGACTGCGAATTCACTTGGAACCAGATGTTTACATACACTATATAAAAAGAGTGTTTGTCACTGACACAAAAAAAGACGAAACTTTTCCTCTTTTAGGTTCACTAGGATTACCAGAATTATTTATATTTACGAATGCCAGAATAATGGGAGGATTTGTTTTTCTTTTAAATCACACGTTTACCTACAGTTCATTAGTATTTGGTACGAGATTGTAGGCCGCCTTGCTTGCACATGCCCATCAATTTTCAATAGGATTCAGATCAGGGCCACTCCAAAACGTCGACTTTGTTATCCTTAAGCCACTTGGGAAGCAGTTTGGCAGTCTGCTTTGGGTCATTGTCCGTTTGGAAGACCCATTTTCCGCCCAAGTGCCTGAACATCCTGACTGATATGTTGAGATGTTGCTTCAGGATTTCCATATCACATTGTTTTCTCACAATGCCATCTATTTTTTCAAGTGCAAAAGTCCTTCCTTTAGCAAAACAACCCCACGACATGATGCTGCCGCACCCGTATTTTACAGTTGGGATGGTGTTCTCAGGTTTGCAAGCTTCCTTCTTTTTCCTCCAAATGTAACAATGCTCATTATGGCCAAACAGTTCAATTAGAGTTTCCTCAGACCACAGGAAAAGAGGAATAGTTTAGTATCATTTCATGCTGGACATGGGGGGGTGGGGGTGGGGGGGAAGAGAGTTTGTTATTATGTTCTTAAATATATATATACACACTAGAGTGCATGTAAATTTCTGGTTTCCACTGTATGTGTTTTTTTTAGTCGAGTGGAACTATGTTGGTCCACATTATAAAAATCCACATATATTGACTGGGGAGTAGGGAAGGATTGACAACAATGGCACAGGAAGTAGTAACGTTCAAAGGAGATCACATGATCAACTGGTAAAGGAAGTCACATGATCAACGGATATCGTACTTTTCTTCCCATCGGCGTCGGCGTGGACTTTGCGCACCAGGAATCCGCTCTTGTATAGATCGCCGTCGCCCGCCAGGTGGTTCCGGCCGATCCCCGCTCGCTTCATGGTGTAGGAGGCGGAGTCTGTTCGGCCATCGGCCAATGCCGATGTAGACGTCCTGAACTCCTCCTCCTCGTCACTGGAGCCCCCCCCCCCAAAAAAAAAACACATTATCCTCCGTCCCGACCGGTCCAGTGATGGCAGGGCATGGTTACCATGGCAACAGAAGCTTGCGTAAGAAACTCACATGGGCCACTGGAGTTTGTCGTTCCTGATGGACGTGTACAACATCTGCAAACAAAGACAAGTTAGCTTAGCGTTATAATGCCACCAAACGACATCCCATAATGTCGACCGGCGCAACTGTCCCGTAGACGTTTCTTTGAAACCAGATGTCTTCCGAGGCAGTGCGGTGTCCTAGTGGGAATGTGTGTTTGTCTACATGTGTCCTGACTTCCATTGGCGACCCCCGCAACTCGCCAAGCGGGAACGCGCGACAGTAAATGAAATCCTGTTGTACCTTCTCCTTCTTCCTCTCGTTCTTCTCCTTCTTCTTGTTGTTCTTCTTCTTCTTGCGCTTGGCGTTCCTGGGCGCCTCCTCCTGCGTTTGTCCCAGCAGATCGGGGAAGGCGAGCGGCTTGAGCGATCGAGATCGCGGCGTCCTGGAGCACCGGAAAGATTCCGGGTCCCTGGAATCGCGAGCGCTCCGCAGCGAACCGGACGAGCGCAAACGCAGTCGGCCCGCCGACTGGATGCTGTTAACGCCGATCATGTCCCTTTGAATCCCATGGAACGATGATGAAGGGGGGGAGGGGGACGGGGGTCGGGTGGGGGGCTCGTCTGACTTTCACTTGAAGCCAACAACCTCCAAATGACCTCCAAATGTGATGCGGACTTCTAGGAAGTTCTACGAAGACATTTGGAGTCTGAAAGCTTCACACAGGAAGTGGCGATGAGATGTCAGCTGTGCCGTTTGTCCTCCTCGTCACCCTCAGGTGGTCGGAAGATAACGGCGCCCTCGAGCGGTCGGATGAAGACTACTTGTTGGCGCTCTTGGAAAGGAGTTTTTTAATTTCAATGAGGCTTTCCCGGTTAAACAATTTCAAATAATTGAAAATTTAAAAAAGACGGCACCCTCAGGTGGTCGGATGTCGTCTAGGATCCTTCCCGAGGGCGAGAAGCAGACGATGAGGTGGGCGTGGTCACCTGTGGCAGTCTGTCCAATGAAGCGACAACGTCCTCGTTGACGGGCGTCAGTCCGGATCTCGAAAACGTCAACAAAATTCTCCCCTCCTCAAACCTTCCTCCTGCAGGAAAGCGTTCCTCTTCCTCCTCCGGCGCTCTCCAAGAGAGATGCTCTCTCGGCTTCCTCGCTGCGCTTCTCTCTCACTGCGCATTTTCTCTCAACAGCTGCAACCAATCACGGCACACGGACGGCCGCCGCGGCCCGCCCCCTCACTCTCCCCCCGGCTGTCAGTCGTGCCGGACGAGCGGGGAAAGTCACTGCAAGTGCAAAGTATTGCGGGCGGGGGCGGGTGTGGGGGTTGCATCGTCGTGACAGGTTTTCCTCAAGACCGGGTCACAATATTAGGGATACGTTGCTGAAGGGGAGCGCTTGAATAGTGTAGCGCCACCTGTGCTCATGGCTAACGATGATGGCTCTCCCTCTAAAAGTGTACATACCTCGCGCGCGCGTGTGCGTGTGCGTGTGCGTGTGTGTGTGTGTGTGTGTGTGTGTGTGTGTGATTCCCATTGTTGTGCTGTGATTGGACAACACAGTGAGTGTTTTTACCTTCAGCATATCTTTGGGAAAGTCTTTTCCACCATTGAGGCCCTTCGAGGTTGGAGATGAACTGGCTGCAGGACATCTTCTTCCCAACATTCTGAAGACACACATAAGGACACTTGTTCCCAACATGTCTCCACAAGGGAAAGCTGTCAGTAACACTCACGTTTCCATGGAGATCAACATTCAACAGCATCAGCGCACAAGTCAGCGTGTGGACGCTGTCTGGGGGAAGACGACAACAACATGACGTGCGCGTGCGCGTGTGTGTGTGTGTGTGTGTGTGCGCGCGCGCGCGTGTGTAGCGGTGCTTGCGTGTACCTTCGGCAGCTTGGCTGTCGGGGTTACAGCGCACGTATCTTCTGGAAAAGTGAGCGAGGACTCGCTCTCGCTCCTGACTTTCTCCCACCAACGTGAACTTGCTGAGGAAGGTTCTGGAAGGACGAGATGACGTCATCACATGGAGATGTAGGGCAGTATACGTGGACGCTACATATACGTGTAGATGTACAACAGTATTGAGTGCCGTGAAAAGTATTTGCTTCTTCCAGATGGCGTTGAGACTCACGGTCGCCTCGGTAACGCGCGCTAGTATTGTCTTGTCCTTTTCGTTGGTCTTTGGCAACGCGACGCCACTTACTGACGCGAGGCAAAAGAAAAGAACGAAAGAAACCTGCAATTTCGGGTCGGAACGATTACCGGCTTGTTGCCCTGGCATCTGTGGTCATAAAGTCCTCGGAACGCCTCATGCCGGACCACCTCAAGAGCGTCGCAGGACCACCGCTGGACCCCATGCAGTCTGCCTACCGAGCAAGCGGGTCTGTAACTGTGCTTCGTGTCTCTTGGAAGGTGCCATTTTCGGGGGTCCTTAGCCAATATATACCTACTGGGGGCGTGCCTTTAGCGTCCTCTTTCACGCGCACCCTCCCCCCCCCTTTAACGTCCGCATGCTGTCCTCAGTCACGTCCGCCTTTCCTCTATATGGGCAGCGTGTCGGCAGGAAATGGTCCCAGTCAGTCGGGCGGCGCCCTCATCACACAACAACATTTACAGATTTTGGAAGTCGGCGCACACATAAGGCGCGCCGCATTATAAGCCATTTTGGAGAAAATTTAAGACTTTTACGGTCGTGAAAATACGGTCATTTATGCCACATGAAACAAGACACAAACCTTCTAAAACGTTTAACTTCGGTCTCGTCAGTCCATAGAATATTCTCCCAAAAGTCTTGGTAAGCAGTGGTTTTGGCCTTGGAACTCTGCCATGGATGCCATCTTTGCCCAGTCTCTTCCTTGTTGTTGAGTCATGAGCACTGACCTTAAGTGAGGCAACGGAGGCCTGCAGCTCTGTGGATGTTGTCCTGGGTTCCTTTGTGACCATCTGGTTGAGGCGATGGGCCTCTCGAGGGAAGGTTCCCCACCGTTCAATGTTTTCTTCTTTTGTGGTTAACCGCTCTCACCGTGATTCGCTGGAGTCCATTCTGGAAAGGCTTTGTAAGCCTTTCCAGAACGATAGATGTCAGTGACTTTATTTCTCGTCTGTTCTTGAATTTCTTCGGATCGTGGCATTTTCTTGCAGCTTTTGGATATCTTTTGGCTGACTTTATTTGGTCAAACAGGTTCTATTTACCTGATTTCTTGATTGAAAAGGTCTGGAGGCAATGAGGGTTGGGTGTGCTCAGTGAAAATGAACCAAAACCCAAAAAAATGTGATTAGCCAGTTAATTCATGATTCAACAACGGGTTGGGGGCATTCCTTTCCTTTTTCTTTTTTTTTTTTTTTTTTTTTTTTAACACAGGGACAGGTTGCTTTGAATAGTTGTTTTTCTTGATAAATAAAATCATAATTTAAAACTTTCATTTTATCTGTATTTGGGTTATCTTTGTCTGATATTTACCTTTTGTTTGATGAGCTCAAACATTAAAGTGGGGAACAATACCCAAAAATAAGAATTGGAGAAGGGAACAAATACTTTTTACAACAGTGTAAGTATGTGATGCTGTCAGATAGGAGTTTAATTCGTTCCGTGACCACGCTCGTAGCTCAAACTATCGTATCGTATCTCACGTCATCTTCCCCTTTGAAATGAATGGAAATGCCATCAATTTGTGCAGCACCCCTCGAAAGAAAAACGAAAATCGTTGTGTATTTTAATGAGGAAAAACAGCATTCCATAATATTGTAGTTTATAAAAAGAGAGATCATTCAATAGAATTTTGAACAAATGACTTTTTGTCCCACTCAGACATACAAACACCAAAGGCATGAAAAAGTTGACAGACCCCCAATTTTTTTTAAAAATAATTAATTTAAAAAAGCCACCCCCAAAAAATAAAAACTTGTAGGGGTGTCTGGGGGAATCCCTGGGGCTTACGCAGAGAATTTTTTTTTTTATTTTAACAAATCAATTAAGCAATCTGGAAGACTATGAAGAGTACAATAAGGAAAAAATAGACAATTTTCTTCATGCAGAAAAACATTTCTTTCCACTGCTCAAGTCCATGTTGATTTTTAAAAAATTTAAGATTCAAATGAAATTTGCCTCGTTTCTTTGCTTTTTGTTCCGGCCTCCGCCTGCACCCGATGCCAGCTTCAAGCTGTGCCACATGAATTGCATCCTCCTCTTTAAGCGCTGTCATTCTGGAAAAGAATTTGACGACAATCATCGTCTGTTTCGCTTCATTTTTCACGATGACCAACTTCCAAGGCTAATCCCAAATGCATCCTACAGGAAAATATGAAGTACAATATTTTTCTGTTTTTATTGGCCATTTCTGAATTGGAAGTTAGTTCATTCTGGGTTGTGACATACTGTAATCCCTAACATCACTCCGTCGCTTAATACATATAACATTTACATCTGTAAACTAATTAGATCATTTTAGGTTCAATTGTTCTAATTGTTCAATTTTGTGCAGAGGAGGCTTTCGCAATGTGTAGAAGTCTGACGCGCTCCCTCCCGCTCCGAGCCTCAGCCTGCACCGCGCGGAGCTTCGGTCAAGTCAAATTGGGTGAGTGACACAATCAAATAGGTCTACGCTAACGTTGAGGCAGCTAACAAGTTAAAAGGTCGGTTGCACTTTTGCACTGATGGTTTTTAGCGTTTTAGTCCTCAAACTATTGTAAAAGCCGATGATAGAAAAAAAAAAAAAAAAAGCATAACATTGAGCGAAAACTTCACAGTAGGAGCTTTACATCCCAATGAATTGGGACAAAATTCACATCAACGTCTCGCAGTATCACAAACACTGACCTTGTGCCTCATCGGTGGGTAAAGAACGTTTTATAGCATTTGGTTCCATCCATTAAATAAAGAAATACATTCACTGGTGCCGTGTGAAGTTACTTTTCGTGCCAAAAGGCTGAGTTCCGGTGTGTACCCTTCAAAATAAAAGGCTACAAGCTTAAAACAGGAAGTCAAGTTCAAACTTGCACATAGAAACCATTTGATGTGACAAAGAATCCAACCATGCATCCATTTTCTGAGCCGCTTCTCCTCACGCGGGTCGCGGGCGTGCCGGAGCCCATCCCAGCTGTCGTCGGGCAAGAGGCGGGGTACGCCCCGAACCGGTCGCCAGCCGATCGCAGGGCACATACAAACAAACAACCATTCGCACTTACATTCACACCTACGGGCAATTTAGAGTCTTCAATCAACCGAGCACGCATGTTTTGGGGATGTGCCCGGAGAAAAGCCACGCAGGCACGGGGAGAACACGCAAACTCCACAGAGGCGGGGTTCGAACCCCGGTCCTGACAATTAATCAAAAAAGAGGGTTAATTTTGTATCCTCTATAAAATGATGAATAGTAGAGCAGTTTACTGGATCACTTGCGGTAGTTGTGAAACTCTTCCTTTGCGTTGCGTTGGCATGGTATTATAGCGCTCCCCAGTGGCCAAGTCGCACACATTGGCAGGAGCCGCAAGAAATAAATCATTACTGTATGCGCAAACTGTTTCATTTTTTTTTTTTTTTTTTTTTGATACATTCTATTTCATTCAAACTAACCCGAGATGTTCCAACAGCATTCTCGCCCAGGGACACAAAAACGACACGCATTCAGTCAGGGATACGAACAGGCAACCCTCTAGATGCAGGACGGACACTTGACTTCTGCATTGCACCGCCCCACATCTGTGAACTAGGCACACCTAAAACACATTGCATCGTTGTGTGACATCATGGGAAAGTCTGGTTCATCCTTGGGTACAATTTCCAGATGCCTGAAGGTGCCGCGTGGGAATGTCCAGCCATCATGGCGCTCAGGAAGGAACCGGTTTCTGTGTCCGAGAGATAAATGTTCTTTGGTTCCAAAAGTGCATATTGAGCCATGAAGAAGCCAATACAGAGAGAGAGGGGAGGGGGGGGGGGGGGGTGTGTGGAATAAAAATTACAGTTTGCAAATGCACACAGGGAGAAATACGTCCTGTGGTCTGAAAAAATTCTAATTGAACTGTTTGGCCATAAGGAGCAGTGTTACGTTTGGAGGGAAAAGAGGGAGCCTTGCAAGCCAGAGAACACCATCCCAAATATGAAATACGGCGCTGGTAGCGTCACGTTGTAAGGTTGTTTGGCTTCAGGAGGGACTGGTGCACTTGACAAAATAGAAGGCATCACGACGGAAGAACACGAGGGAGAAATACTGAAGCAACATCTCAAGATATCAGGCAGGACGTTCAGGCGCTTGGGCGCAAATGGGTCTGACCCGCAGCACACTGCCAAACTGCGACTTCAATGTTTTGCAGTGGCCCTCGTCTCAGTCCTATTCAAAATTGAGGGGCACGTGCGAGCGAGGTGGCCTACAAACCTGGCTCACTTACAGCGGTTCTGTCGGGAGGAATGGGCCCAAATTCCTGCCAACTTTCATAAGATGCTTGTGGAAGGAGATCCAAAATGTTTGACTCAAGTCAGACAGTTTCAACGCCATGGTACCAAATACAAATGTAGGTAAACTTTTGACTTTGAACAAAGTCACGATGGAAAAATTGCTGAAAAAAAATACATTTAGCAAATACAAATCATTTTGGTCATCCTAATTGACCTAAAACAGGAAACGTTTAGTCTGATTTCATGTCAGACAGTGAGGGGGAAAAATAAATAAATAAATATATATATATATATATATATATATATATATAAATATTTGTATATACTGTATTGTAAACATGTAGTTTCGACTAGGTTTATATACTGTAAAGTACAATATTATAGAGTACTACTCATGAAAAACTAATTCATAAAAAACGATTTTTGGGAGGGGGGGCGAGAATGGATTCATGGCATTTCCTTCACTTCAAAGGGAAAAGATCATTCAAGATAGGAGTGTTTTGAGTTACGAGTGTTGTCACGGAAAGAAATCAACTCTTAGCTCACGTTGTTAGGCCAACCTGAGCGCTTGGTCGACGGGGAGGCCGTTGAAGTCGAACTTGCTGAGATATTCTTCTGCCACCATCCGACCGAACTCGTTGCTGCGAGCGAGCACGCACGCACACGCGTGTTACATCAGTGCGCGCACACACACACACGCCGGCACGCGCACGCAGACTGACTTCTTGCTGAGGTGCGGCGCCACGTCAGATTTCGTGAATCCGTGCAGCCGATGGAGACGTTCGGCGAGGCGTTTGGCGGCCTCGACCGGCGCGTCCTCGTCGTCGCCGCGCGCCGGTCGCTCCGCCACGTCGGCCTGCGGGTAGAGCAGCTCGGGGGGGCAGTTCACCGTGCCGTCCCTGAGAGGAAGAAACAAAAGAAAGAAGTTTCCAAACGGCTTTTTGTATGTTGTTGTTGTTGTTGTTCAAATTTTAGGTAAAGGCATGGTGTGTGTGTGTGTGTGTGCGTGGGGAGAGAAGAGGGCTTCCTGTTGCCATGGCAACACTGTGTGAACGCCACGTTCACGAAGGACGTGAGAATGCGAGGATGATGATGATGACGACGGTCAATCGGTCTGTCTTCCGAGAAGGGAGCAAGGAAGGAAAGAAAGGATGAAAGAAGGAAAGGAGGAAGGGAGAAAGGAAAGAAGGTTGGAAGGGACGAAGAAAGGAAGGTAGGGAAAGGAAGAAGGGAAGAGAAGGGGGAAGGAAAACAAGGAGGAAGGCAAGGAGGCAGGACGGAAAGAAGGGACGAGAAGGAAGAAGGAAGGAAGGAAAGAAGTCAGTCAGTCAGACCTCTTGTAAAAACGGCCTCCGAGACGAACGTCCAATCACCTGACCTGTACGAAGCGGGCGGGGCACGGAGACACGGGTCCTCCAGAACCCTAACCCCCAACACAGCAGGTCGTGTGCCACGCGCAGCCGCCGGCCTATGATGATGTCCGTATCCATGGCAACCACCGGCATCACAACAGCGTCGTCTTCCTTCCTCTGTCGCTTCTTTTCCCTGGTCTCGTTCTCGTCAGGCTGAGCTTGTGGCGCCGGTGCTGGGCGTCAGCGGGAGGAGTCGCCCTCCTGGCATCCCCGCCGCCCGTTCGCAGCTTCCAGGGAGGAAGTTGACGCCGACGGTGGTCCTTTCGGCTCCCCCGTCACTTCTTCTTCTTCTTCTTCTTCTTCTTCTTCTTGCCGATGTTTGACAAGCAGTCCCGAGAGCGCGTTCGAGTCGTTCAAGTTCATCTGCCGCCGACCCGGCCGACGTCTCCCGTTGGCAGACGCTTTTCCTCAAACTTAGAGTTCCCAGCTGGATGTCGCGGTCGGACCGGAATCCGCTTTGTCGGGACCCGGCCGAGGTGGGCAAACGGCTCTCTACGCGCCACTCGACGTCTCCGCTGTCACAAAATTGATCTTAGAATGATGAATGTTGTTGAAAATGACGTGTCACTTTCCTGTCATTGAAGTTCTCACGCTCATTCGTGTTTTCCTCCTCATTTTCATATCAGAATGTCCTTTCCTTGGGGGCGGGGGTCAACATGCCCCAAAGGAGCAGAAATCGGTATCGGGCCGATGCCAGCCTTTCAGGGTATCGAATCTCGCGTAGGCAGCCAAAAGCGGAAGTGAAGTCCTCCGTGCCAGTAGTTGGTGGTACCACCGCGGTGTCAAATCGCGGGATCGTGTCTGTCACTTCCTGCTCCGAGCACAACAACCCGCGCACGTGGCTGCTTTTCCCACCTTAAACTTTGCCACTTTGGAAACACTTCGAGGCGAATGAAGACCAACCAAGCTTTGCGGAACGCAAACTCTGCAGAGCAAAACTCGCAAGAGGCGGTACGAAAAGAAGGAGCACCAAGAGGAAAAGAGCAAACTCGACAGAAGACAGACAAATTGAAGAGCGCCAATCCGAGGGCATTCGTTTGAGGACAACGTGGGAGTCCGACGGTTTGCGACGGTTGCGGAGCCCGACTGCGAAGTTCCCTATCGGGCCGCAATCGATCATCGGGATTGTAATGCCGCGGGTACGTGACCACGTTAAAAAGAGGTTTGCGGCTTGTTGTGGAACGCAACGGCGGTGAGCTTCACCGCCGATATTTGGAGCAGCGAGGTGAGTCCAGTGTCTCGCATCAGCCAGACCGCGCGCTGGATCGATTGGGATTTCCGACGTCATAGTTGAGTTGAGCGGATCGCACGCGCGACGAGGGGTCGCGGTCAAGTTCGAAGAGATGCTCGACACGTGGAATCTTTCTAAAGAGGTCGATGACCTTGTGTGGCGAAGCACGTGATAAAAGGGACGGATGAGGCCGAGCGTCCCGGTCTCCCGTGCGTCGCGCACACACTCCAGCCAGCTGCCGATGAAGGCCCGCTTGCTCAACAAGCTCCATCGGATGCCGTGGCCAGAGGACTTGAATAAAACTTCGGGAGCTGTCACAGTTTAACCGTTTTATTTTGCAACAAATGCTAACACTCAGAGAGTTGCTCCTTTCATTTGGCACTTTTATTCATTCATTACAAATGAATCCTAAACTCAGACAGAATTGTTTGTGTTTTATTTTGGACTTTAACTCTGTTGCCGAGGGACTGTTCTGCCTCCTTTTATCAGAAATTTAAAAAAGGGTTGTTTTTTTTCAAAATGACCTGGAATTGCGTTAAACGCTGACCGGCATAGGTACTTGGTATCGGTAAGTACTCACGACTCGAGTACTCGGACGGGTATCGGTCTGAAAAAAAAGTCGTATCGAACATCCCCACCATCCCCCCCCTCATTTTTCTAAGCGCGTGAATTGTGGCCAAAGTTTTTTTTTTCAGGTTCCCCAAAGAGCCAACGCCAGTTTCACCAATCGACACTAAATTGCGCGCACGTCCAACACAGCAAAAAGTCTCGAGGAGCAGTGCCTGAAATGAAACGGGAGGTCCAGGGCCCGTTGCGGGGCCCGTACGTCGACAAACTCCGGAATCCGATCTGAAACAGGTTTCCGGTATTCGGCGGACGCCCGAGCCATTTTGAGGGCTGGCCATGAGAAAAAGCCCTGTGAGTGCTTGTTTAGCGACAATTGCAGCTTCCATTTTGCATTGAACTCATCATCCCTGAACAAAAATAAAATGATTGTATTATTACTTACTTATTGTATTTTTGATGATACCCTCCTCCTATGCAAAGTGCCTTCACATTACGTTTCTCGGATGACAATGGGTTAAATCAAGTCACTCTTCATTAGAGATTCGACGTGCAACGATTAATCGATTATCCAAAATCGCTATCGAAATATTTGATAATCGATTCATCGTTTAGAGACCTTGTTTAGTTGTCAAGAAATCCTCAAATTTTCAACCTCTCAACAGTAAATATAAATAATTCTATTCATTATAATAATAAAAGCACTAAATATTCATAATTACATTTAATATAATAACAAAGCAGAATCTTTTAGTTGTTGTTTTTTTGTCCAAAATAAGACATTTGCAAACATCTTTTACTTTGGAAAACAATGAGCAACATTTCTGATGGATGTTACGGACCAAACCAGTAACTGAATCATAATCAATTTATGTATTGATGCAGTTTCAATTTGGAAAAATGCCGTTTTTGAAGAAAGGGATGGAAATTCTAAAAAGTTTTTTTAAACCCGATTCATCGAAGAAATAAGTGACATCTTAATCGATTATTCAAATAAGTTAGTTCCAGCCCTTTTATAGATGAATGATTCATCTGAAACACACTCCCAAGAAATACCCACAATGCACTTGAGCTGTGTAATGTACACATGCATCACAAATGTTGACGTGACTTTAGCTTGAAATCGAAACATGCGCTGTGTCGTGCGGTGTTGTTAGCCTTCGAGCTAATCCTGCTAATACGATACACGTGCCGGATCGTGTTTGAGACTCGCCTCGGAGCGCCGCGCGGCAACGGCGCCGAGCTGACTTTGTGGAAGCCGTCTTTGAGGATCGAGCGCCGCCCCGGCCCCTTCCCCAGTCCGGTCCGGACCGGTGCGGAGCGGGCCCCCTCGGAGCCTCCTTGCGGGGAGATTTCCGAGCGGGATATCTGCGAGGGGGCGGCGGGCGCGCCCGGGCGGGACAGAGGGGCAAAGCTCAGCTGGATGATGTTCTTGGCGCTCTCGCAGATCTGGCTCTGCGCGCACAAACAGACAAAAGTCTTCAGCGACATTCACAAGCAAAAAACCTGTCGGACAGAAACACCAGCCACAATCAAACGACAGTGGGAAACAACCGCAACAGTCGGAGAGAGACAACAGTCACAGAAAAAACAACAGTCTCAAGCAAACAACACAACAGCAGCAGTGAAATAAACACACATAAATAGTCCCAAACAAAAAATAACAGCCGCAAACAAGCGAGTCACAAACAAACAACAGGGTTAAAAGCACTACACCACAACAATAATCACACACAAAAACCAGTGAGAACAAACCACAACAATCAGAAAGAAAGACACAACAGTCGCAAACTGTCAGAAACAAACGACAGGCGACAGCAGTTACTCAAAAGACACAACCTCGACGCTGAGAGTAGGGGGCGTCCCGATCCGATCTTTGACATCGGAAATTGGTCCGATGTCGGAAAAAAATCAATAAAATAAAACCTAAAAAAAAAGAGGGTCTGATCGGACTGATGTAAAAATCCCCAATTTGACTACTCACAAGCGAGCAGTCAATTCTGTGCTCCGCTCGAGCATTTCTATCCGGCGGCGCCCGGACGGCGTGCAGAGCTCACGTGATCGCGACAACAGCTTGCTAAGGTGCCGTGAAAGAATTCGCAAATTCTTATCTTTTAGCACAGTTTCCCCACTTTAATCTTTAAGATCATCAAACAAATGGAAATATCAGACAACTATAACCCAAGTGAACAAAAAATGCTGTTTTTAAATGGTGAGTTCATTTATGAAGAAAAAAAAACTATTCGGTTACCTTGTACACAAACGCTGTATAAAAACATACAAAAGGGGCAATAGAACAAAACTCTCTGGCATATATTTTTCAAACTGTGCGTATCTTATTGCACGCACCACACTGCCCCTCAGAGGCCAAGATGTGCACAGCAGGAACAATAAATAATAAACAAACATTTGTATTTATTATGTATTGAGGTTATTTTTCATTGTTTTCTAATACATTTTTTATTAATCCATTCAAATGGACATTATAAATATGTTTAAGTGAAGCAGCGGTTAATGTTGCAATTTAAAAATATATTTTTGTTATTATTGGTTTTATTGGTTATTTTTCAGGATTTCTAATATAAGTTTTATTTATTTTATTCATACATCCGGCGGGCGACCTCACAGTTCTGAGGACCCGGGTTCAACCCCGGCCCCGCCTGTGGAGATTGCACGTTCTCCCCGTGCCTGCGTGGGATTTCTCCGGGCACTCCGCTTTCCTCCCACGTCCCCAAAACACGCGTGGTAGTTTGATTGAAGACTCTAAATTGCCCGTAGGTGTGAATGGGAGTGCGAACGGTTGTTTGTTTGTATGTGCCCTGCGATCGGCGGGCGACCGGTTCAGGGCGTGCCCCGCCTCCTGCCCGACGATAGCCGGGATGGGCTCCGGCACGCCTGCGACCCGCGTGAGGAGAAGCGGCTCAAAATGGATGGCTGTTTCTTCGCTAATATTACACTGGTTAGCAGCCTCCTATCTCGCCGACTTAGTCGTACCGTATGTTCCGTCCCAAAACCTACGCGCGCAACACGCTGGCTTTTTTGGTGACTCCCAGAGACAGAAAGAAGTCCGCAGCCTCTCAAGCATTTTCTCTTCGGGCTCCAGTACTCTGGAAGGCCCTGCCCCGTGGATATTAAAGCCGCTGCCTCAGTAGAAATGTTGAAATCTCAATTTAAGACTTGATTTTACTCTTTGGCATTTAGCTGAAGTACACACAGCCGCTCGGGCTCAGCGGCGATGATCGAACCTGAGGCTGTTGCTGTATGGATTCTGCACTGGCCAATCGGGACAAGATCTGAGGTGGACCTCTTCCCCAGAGTCGTCGCGACGGAGGATTCTGCTCCAACCGACCGGGCCAGGTCCTGAGGCAGACCCACTTTCCCAAAGGCATCTATCCAACTGTGGCGCTTCATCTCTTTAAATGGACTCCTATGCCGACTTAAGGAACATTGCACAGCGGCGGACCACGTCGAAAAATGTTACCGACTCGACATCCAGTGCAGCCTGGTCATCCCGGAAGGGCGGTCCTTCTCAAGGTTTCTTATATTTCCCAAAAATTGGGTTTTGAGTGGATCCTTGCCTGATTGGGGGGTTTAGATGAGGGGATGTCATCAATCGTTGCCAACGGTGGCCCGTGAAGCCCTTTGAGACTCTTTTGGGATTAAGGGCGATACAAATAAACTTGACTACATCACGCATGGTCCAGCGCTACCAATAGAAAAGTTAGACTATTGGTCGGAGTCACGCATTCTGATGAGTGAGGAACCCAGTTTCACTTGGTATCAATCGTTATAGGCTAGACTGATTTGGCAATTTGTCTACAATTTTATGTGGTTTTGTCAGGTCTTGTTAATGATGCAGATTATGCATTTTGAACTATGCGCTCCTCGGGTATAAATCATGTTTTTAATACAAGAAATGTAACGTTTGTGTTTGGAATTGCCCCACTGAAAATGTTTCTCGACAAGAAAGTACAGTTTTGTGATGCACAATGCGAATTTAAGAACGAAACGGTTGATTACATCAAAAAATAATTGTCTTATTTTTTTGGTATTCGATAGAATTTTCAATAGGATACCGGAATACGAAAATATTCGATAGCTGTAGCGCTACAAATCCCGCGTTATATTGTCATATTTTTATTGTTTCATAAAACACCTGCCTCAGGTCCCTGTGGGATTAACCTGGAAAACAATTACAAAGTTTCTTCTCAAATGAAGTCACCGATTAGCAAAACTGCTCCTCAACGACAAGAAACACATTACTTTGAGTCTTGCGATCCGAAACAAGCAAGTCACGAACGACAGGCACAAAGAAGCCGACCGTCGTGAGCACAACAGTCCCAAACAAACAACAGTGAGTAACATAAAGGTAGATGTAGCGTTGTCCTACCTGGATCTCGGGGGTAAGCGTGGGCAGGTCAAAGGTGAAGACGGACGTGGATCCCGAGGTGAGAAGGTCGACGCTGTCCAGGCTGCTGTCGGAGGTTCCTTTGGTCCGGTGACCTTCCATGATGCTTTCAAACTGGCGACTGAAAGAGTCCAGGTGGCTGTCGGACGGCCGCCGGGGGACGCCCGCCTCGGCCGAGGGACCTTTCACCTCCGACGTCCTGAACAGGAAGTCGCCGTCAGCCTCGGATGGCTTGACCTGCTGCGTCTGCGTTTGGAATCGATCTTTATACTGTATTGCCATTTTTATATAGTTCCTTAAAATGTCCACTGGAAATCCATTTGTTGCGATTCGGGAGTAGGGAAGGACTGGATGATTCCGAACCCTGTTGCGGCGTGACTGGTGGACGACAGTCGTCCTTCCCCATATGACTGTTAAGCTTTTGCGCTATTTTATTTTATTTGAAATTGTACATAACTCATTTTATATGGCAGGATTTTGCGGGCATCATTTCCCACATGAACCAACGTGACTGCAGACTCACGGAGCAATCAACACAAGCCAGGAGCAAATCGGGACAAAAGACACAATGTCCAAATCTTGGGATCATTTTCCACTTTAAAAAAGATGATAAAGTGCAATGTGCCTTCAGCAAAGCAAAACTGGCTAGCACAACTGCACGGCTATGCTAAAGTAAACATTGTTAGCTCATTTAATACACCCTAGCACCGCTAGTTAGAAGCAATTGCAATGGCCCCACAGGTAGTCAATGACAGACAGAGCCGCCGTTGCACTTTCAAGCGCTTTACTGAACAGACGGTAAGAAAATAAACCGTTAACAAGCACATTCACATGCACGAGCTGTGAAGCCACAACCGACGGACAGAGGCCCTCAACACGACGACTCGTTAACGTTTAGCCATTTAACGGCCAGCTGCAATCACTACCGCTCTGTGGCTGATGATGATTTTCATAAACACGGCGGCTTCCCAAAGTTGACTCATTATCCCGTTTAATTCTTATTCCACGAACGCAATATTAATCAGAGTACCGCGTTTGGACGACTGCTGCCACATACAACGTATTCTCGCAAAACAAGTTTGGTTCCCCCTTTCAGCTGAGTGTATTTTCCAAAACTAATCTAAACAAAGAACCTCCTAGTCATCCTGCCGTGATATGCTACTCTCCTTATATTGAAGATATTTTCGCATCACAAGTCACGAATTTGTCTCTTGCCCAAAATCCAATATGAAAAAAATAATTGTTCTGTATCGCCACAATGCATCATGGGATATATTTGATCGTCAGCGAGCATTGTTGTTCACTACTTTTCAAGATCCACTGAGGGGCGTTAAATAGTCGATACACACTACACATTCCAACAGCACTAGAAAATGCCCAACTCGCTACCTCGGGTACGATATAGCGGCTCGGGGGTGATTCCCAACGTGATGTGACCTCTCACCCCTTCAGCAGTACACTGACGCTGTTGTCGCGGTGGGAGGCGGCCTTGTGCCTGCGGCGGTCTCCCCGCATGAGCGAGCGAGGCCGGCTCGCCGCACCGTCCTCCGCCTCTTCTTCTTCCTCCTCCTCCTCCTCCGATGCCATCCCTCCCTCACCAGAACGCGAGCTCGGCGAAGCGTTGCCAGGATCCTCCTCAGCAACCTCCGCCCGCATCACCTGCGTCGACACAACTGATCAATTTGACCTGTGTCGCTATCAAAGCAAGTGATCAATATCTGTTTTCCACAATACAGACAATAATTGATCAATATCACCCATCATTAGTGTCTTCCATCAGTACAAGTGTTAAGTGCTCAAGATTTGTTGAACTTGTCACCAACCCATCTCGAAGAAAGAAGGCCCCACCGAAAGCTCCACCCGCGCCCCACGACATCGCCATGTTCTCCCATTGGGACAGAGGGGAAACATGAAACATTAGCTTGGGTTGGCGTCGTTGACCCCACATGGAGGGAAATAGAGGGTAGAATTAACAAAGGTGAACCCGCACCAGAGAGTTAAGTCACTTCGCCCCGTCGGATAACTCTACAAAAACATGTTTACTTAGTGAGCTTCCTTATAAGGGAATATCCTCTCATTGTTTTGCTCGTGCAATAGGTTACGAGACTGGGAAGGCGTTCCCAGAAATGCTGCTGACTATGTAGAAGTACCCTCGGTTCAGTGAAAATCGCATTTTCATCTGTCTTTGCCTTATTTGAGCCATCTACATACCCACGACACCACCACCGAAGAACAAAATGATCACCATCTCCTGTGTCACAATCAATACAAGTTATGTGTGATCAAAACACTGTGTGTGTGCGCGCGCACGCGCATTTGTGCGTACGAATCGACATTGAATACCAAAGTATCGAGCCTAATCAAGCAAGTAATCAGAACATTATTTCTCATGTTATTGATTTTGATGACGAGGCAGCGACGTCACCTCGTCTAGGTCAGTTTCTCGGTAGCAGCGCATCGGTACGTGGTCCAGGTCCGTCTCCGAGTATTTGACGCTGCGCCGGACCACACCCGTCTTGGGTGCGGGGCCTCCGGGGTCGGAGGTGAGCAGCTCCACCTCGAACTGATGGACCTTGTGGTGATGCAATGACCTTTGACCCCGCACAGCCCTCCCACCCCGTCTCTGATTGGCTGACTTGGCAGGGGTGGGGCTCAGCGAGGTAACAGTGGGCGGCGAAGCGTCTGAATTCAAGACGAAAACCAGTGCACATATGAAATGTCATATGTGACACATGCATCGTGTTGTGTGATTGATCTTAAACAGGAAATTGTTACATGTGCCACGTGCGGCATGTGTGACATAATATGTGAAGTTAAATTGGAAAATGTTACATGTGACACATCTGACATTATGTTAACAGTTGCCAGCGTTAGAGGAAAGTGAGACTCTAGCAATAGCACTGCTAAGCTTGAGCTAATTGGCTTACAAGCTTTGAAGTTGTTTCACACTTACACACATTTGTTGCAAACGGATTCAGTGTTGGGCCAGTGATAAATTTAGCCAAAAACGACAAATGAGTATCTGTAAGTGATTTTTAAGACACTGTTAGATGTGTAATGTACACATAACATAATTAAGTACGAGAGAGCTGAATGGTAGTTAGCATTTTTTGACCTAGAATGACAATTGCTCGTGTTAATGCTAATCGCGATTGCTAACCGTTTAGCATTTTGCTGTCTCAAATTTTGTACACCAAATTTATACCATACATTCAGTACCAACAGCAGTTTAAGGATTAAAGTCCATTCCTCCCTCGTAAATGAGGACAAAATGCATGTTAGTAGTTTCAAAAAATATGTTTTTTTTGGTAATAGTGGGGCAGGGTTGATTATTATTAAGGATATTCAATAGAAGAATTGACTCTAAAAAGATTTGATAGTGACAGCCCTATCCTTGACTGAGCAACCTGAACACAACACAAACATCCAGCCTACTAATGAATGTTTATAATTGTGAGTTCTACCAGCAGGACCAATCGGATACTATTGACCAGCAGCAGTACTCTATGCAAATCATTTGCAAATGATTCTGGTTTGTGCACGTGTGTGTGTGTGTGTGTGTGTGTGTGTGTGAGTGTGGTGGGGGGCGCGTAACTACTTCTTGTTCTTATTTTTTTTCTTCACCTTTATTGCTGTGGCCTTCCTGTTTCTCAGCACCAAATAAGAAGTCCCACTTGGCTTGGGCAATTTTCTGCGACCTCGAAGACGGACTCACGGCTGAACGTCCGCCTGGCTGCAGGATGAAAAAAAGTCAACATAGACATGATGTTAATCTTAGGCTATTAAAGCTATATAACAAGCGGTAGCTCGAAGCTAAAAATGGCGCAGATGGGATTTTTTTTTTTTCGTGTTGCAATGAGAGCAAACAAAGAAGCTGGCTCAACACGGCAGACGTTAGCTTTGTTAGCATTGAGGTCAAAGGTGAGCAAACCCCGACCTGGACCCCGGAGCCCACATTGCAGCTGGACTGGCTCCAGGTTTCAGGAGACGCATTCCCTTCTCCTGAGCTTCCCGTCACCCCACTGGAGCTCCGAGAGGACGTCCCACCAATCTTGCTGAGATCCCGAACGTCCTCTTGCTGAGTGCAGGACAAACCCCCAACCAGTCTGCATTGATCCCGTCTTGCCTTGTCTTCTGCTTGCTTGCTGAAAGTCTCCTCTTTGGGTCTTGAAGCGAAGTGTCTGGACTTCTCCTTACAGAATTCTAGTCTGTCTTGGACAGGACTGGTCCTCCTGAGTTCCTGCTCTGAGGAGGGTGAAGCCGCAGATGTTTGGCAGGAGAGGAGTCTACTGGAGAGTTCAGGGCTGTGTGAGCGATCCTGGTACCTGGGCTCCAAGCATGAAGGTCTGTAGTCTCCAGTAGAGTGCGTTGGCTGGAGGTGAGGGTGTAGGCGGGGCATGTGCCGACTGGCGTTTGAACTCTGCTTGTGGCGTGGTGTTAAGACCGGTGAATGAGAAGTCGCAGGTGAGCCGAGTCCTTTTCTGGTCAAGACAGGTGAGACACTTTCTGACCGTAGTTGAGGTTTGGATTTCTCTGGTTTCCATCTTGGGTTCACTTTGTTCTCCTGTAGTAGCTCTGGGGGGAGATCCTCACTAAAACCCGAATGTAGTTGGGATTTTCTAAGCAATGATTCTCCAATACTTGGACTGAGTGACCTCAAAGACTCAGTTCGGGAAGGTGCCGGAGAGGGAGTTCGTCGTCCCAGAAAAATGTCGGCATTGGAAAATGAGGAGGAGGTTTTCGCACCATTAGCAGAGCTGGTCACATGACCGGCTCTGCAGCTTGAGACGTCATGCTGAATATCTGTGGGCCGTCCACCATGTAAAGGAGAAGGAAATCTGCTGGAAAGTCTGGGACTATTGTGGCCCAACCAGGATGACTGCTGGATTTGAAGAAGGCTGTGACAATGACGCTCTGGCATCTGTGCTGCTGTGTGGGAGGAGAACCCAGTCTGGGCACACAGCTGATCGAACGCGGGGCTTCTCGGCAATCCCGTCCGTGGAGTTCTGACAGAGTCCCCTGTCGAGGTCTCCGAGCTGAGTTTTGGATGGTAATGTGAGGGTACTGCGGGGCAGGACGGGTGACCCCGCCCACGAGCGGCAGTTCGGCGACCCGTGGAGTCGTGGCAGAGTCGGGCTGCAGTTCTCATGGCTGCGACCTCCAAAGCGACGCCTCAGTTCTGGAGAGCCAAACTCCTCCAAGGCCCGGTAGGTGGCATCTCTCGCTACCACATCTCTGTGCAGGAAAGGAGAGCCGTGATTGGTAGAAGGGCGATGGTGAATGGGGCAGGGTTCAGCCTGTCTGACCTGACCACTGGATCCTAAGGGGTCACTTAGTCGCTTCCTGAGGTGGGCGGGCAGGAACTGCTTCGTCCCGTCTGGAGTCATTTCGGCACAGAGAAGGACGACCGCCGCCCATCATATGAACATTTGCTTTCTCAATATACCCGAAGGTCACCATAGAGGTCTTCCTTTCCTGACCGCCTGGCCCTTGCACCTCACAGGAACGGCGGTGGAATGTAGGTGTAGAAGGTGCCGTCAAGCGCCCAAACGGTGGCGGAGGAAGGTCGCTAAGCTCCCGACTTGGATAGGGGTACACGTCCGATGACGGCGTAAGAGCTGCTGAACACTGATGACCCTGAGTGGTGGCTGTACATGTGAGGACCGGAAGTAAGTCTTCAAAAGTGTTGGGTAACATGTCCTCCTGGTGGAAGTAAGTGGAGGAATCCACACTGTCCGAATGCTGGCCTTGAGGGCTGACCGAGTGCCTGGAGGACCAGCTGGAGGGAGGCGAGCTGTGCCGCCCACCCAGCATTCTGCACTGGCTGCGCGGGGAAAGCTCCGGACTTTAGGTTGGGGCTGGAGAGGACTGAGCTCCTTTGAGAGTGGGGGAGACCATCTGGGCACTGAAGGATCAGGTGACACTTCTCATTATCTCCTATCCCAGGAACCCTTCCTTCTTCCTCACCCGCAGACCTCACCTCAACATACAGGTGCAGCACTTTACCCGATTGGGACATTTTGGCAACTCAAATGCCCCAAGCTCCTTTTTCTCAAGACCTATTCTGATGTTCCTGGACCTACTGGTCCACAATGAATCGCTAGAGGTTTGGATGAGGGCCTGAGGTGGGACTGGAGTGCCAGGAATGTTCTGTTGTCATTTTGCCAAGCTGGAGAAGAAGAAGAAGAAGAAGAAGAAACATTAGCCAGGTTTACATGGAGACTTTTTTGTCATTCGACTGAAGATTACCGGTCAAATGATGCGATCCATTGCGATCGGGGGCATACATGTGCACAATATTGGCACAGCCATGTGACGTGCACATCAGTCATTTATCAAGATGGAAGTCTGTCGTCTAGAGCACAATAGTTTGGATTGTTTTTCCACTTGTATTAAAACAACCGCTTGATAAAAACAAATTATAAGATCTCTGTCGTGTACGAGCTGCCATATTTAGGACACGCGTAAATAACGACGTCACCGCGCATTTACATCAAGACGGAGCATGCACAGACAGAACGCAGGCCAGCTCCATTCCAATTCAACGTTTACACGGTGAAACTTGACTTCTGATCGGTTTGGCAAAAACTATACTCCGCCCCTGTGAAAACGAAGTAAATAGCATTTGCATTCGGCCTGTTTATTCCAACTGAAGTTTGTCTATGGAGCATTTTTGATTCGGGTTGGGCTTCCAAACTGATCAGAATACAAGGCTCCATGTGAACCCCCCTATTCTCATTCGATTAGAGAGGACCACGTCACAAAGCGAGACGTCAGTCCTCCTTGTGGCGTCTGGTCTGGTCTGGAACGCTTAAATCAAAACTTCCCGGGATGCACGAGGCTGGTGACACGCGTCTTAAGAGGAGAGCATGCATAAGGAGGAAAAGATGAGCACAACGTCGAACATAAAAAGTCAACTTGACATCTCAAGTGGTCACGCAGTGTGACCGCTTTCTTTAAAAACCCACCGAAGCCCCCCACCGCCTGGCCGACTTCACCTGTCAATCAATATTCAAGGGCCTGCTGCACCAGTCAGAAACAAGTCAACCATTTCGTCCATTTAGTGTATGTCACTAATTTAAAGTCATTTCAACCCGCCAGTGACGCAAACAAACGGACCAATGAACTCTGAACTCACTTTACTGATACACACACACACACACACACACACACACACACACAGGCACATTCGAGCGCGCGCACACACATATGAAGAGGCTTAGTGCGACTTTTATAGAAGGCTAATAGGATTCCCCTTCTCCAATTGTGACACACACACGAATTAGTAGTGATGTTGAGACAAGTGTAGTGTTAGCTTACCCGTGTGTCCTCTGCTGTCATGTCCTCTGCGTTGCCGTGGTAACACAGAGGCTCTTCTTTCTCTAACTTGTTGTGCGCACGATCATCTCCGCCTCTTCCTCCTTTATCAATCAACCTGACCCCGCCTCTTCTCCTCTGCCGGCCAATCGCGTCGCTCGCCGCCGGTCCCCGCGGCCAGTGAGGAGCGACGCCGACAGATGGCACAAAGCGGCTTAACGGCGTGGCGGTGCGGGCTGGGGAGGCCGGGTGGTAATTGTCGGGCGTTCCGGGAAGATAAACGCACCTGCGCCGGAATGCCCCTGGCCACGCCCCCAACGGCGATGTCACACTGCTCACTTCCTGTACATAGTCTGCAAGTGTCCTTTCACTGGGCAGGCCCTCCATCCAAACCAATCACTGAAGAGAACAGGAACATACTTGACAGGGATCGCAGCATGGAATAAAAACAAATAAAGGAGTGACAAAAATGTCAGTGGGGATTCAGAGGGACATAGCCCCCTGAAACTATTGAGATTTGAAAGTTTATGTACACTTGGATACTCCCCAAATAATCCAGAAATGTGTCATTTGTTCCCGCATCTTTAATGATCATTCAGCTTCCCTTTGCTCAATTGCCCTCCTCATTTGACAAACATAAATGATTCAGTTAATTGATTAAATGACTTCTGTGCATGAGCCCTTGAGTCTTGTGCTCCTCTCGTTTCCAGATCTGTCACAGTTACTAACGCAACCCCTTGGATTAACGAAAATATTAGAAAACATAAAAAGGGAATACAGGGGAGCAGAATGCAAAGGGAAAAAACTAACTTGAAACCCAGTATCAGCAAATGAAGGATTTTCCGCATAAGCGCAATCAAGCTATTAAAATGCACAAACAACTTTTCTGAATTCATCAATAGTGCAGTTCTTCTTTAACACTAACCAATCATCTTGTGAACCTCCCCTCCTCCTGCCGTGCCTGCGTCACCTACGACCGACTCTGATAGCTTCCTATCGTTCTTTGCCGGTAAAATCAAATGTCACCCATCCACTGCGTTGCCCCCCTCGCTCCTTCCAGTTGTCAGAATTTTCGCCGACTACCCTTCAGTGCCTCCTGAACACCGTTGCCCAAATACGTCCCTCCTCCAGTCCATGGGACCTGCTCCCAACCAGATTCCTCAAATCTGTTTTCCCTGAATTAAGCACCTCCCTTCTCTCGATTATTAATTATTCTCTCTTCTGTTGTAACGCCTCTCCTTTAAAAATAAAAAACAGAAAACAACAACACTTCACCCAACTCAGAAAATTATAGACCTACAGTATCTCCAGACTTGCAATTCTATCCCAAATCCTTGAAAAAAAACATCACTAACCTGCTATTGACCCTGGTTAAGGATCACAATATATTTGTCAATTTCCCCAGGTGTCATTCAATTGCTTCAGTTCGGTTCAATTGTCTCAGTTAGGTTCAATATGGGGAAGACTGCAGACTTGACAACTGGCCAGAAGACCGTCATCGATACCCTCCATAGGATGGGTAAGCCACAAAAGTTCCTCACTAAGGAGGCTGGCTGTTGACACAGTGCTGTGTCCAAGCATATCAACGGAAAGTCTAGCGGAAGGACAACATTTGGCAGGAGATGATTGACCAGCAAAAGAGATGACCGCGGACTTCAGCCGATTATCAAACAGAGAAGATTCAAGAATCGAGCGGAGATCCGGAACGAGTGGAATGAGGCGGGAGCCGCAGCTTCCAAAGCCACCGCATTCAGACGCATCCGGGAGATGGGCTACGACCGTCGGGTTCCTCGGGTCGAGCCGCTTCTGAGCCCGACCCGACGTAGGAAGCGTCTCGACTGGGCCGAGGGGAAGAAAGGACCACTGGACTGCCGGCCAGTGGTCCGAGGTCCTCTTTTCCCATGAAAGTAAAGTGTGCCATTCATTCGGGAAGCGTTTGGAGGAAGACGGGTGAAGAACAGAACCCGAGTGCAATGTAGAGCGCAAGTGTCGGTAAACTCTGCTTTCTTAAATCTAAAGTCACCGCAGCAGTCTACCAGAATGATTGAGAGGACTTGATGATTCCTTCTGCTGAAGATCCGTACGGAGATGCGGATTTCATCTTCCAGCAGGACCTGGCCCCTGCGCCGTGCCGTCAGAAGCACCGAAACCTGCTTTGATGCCCACGCCATCACAGCGCTTGAACGGCCAGCCAACTCGCCCGATCTAAACCCCGTTGAGAATCGATGACGTATTATCAAGAGGAAAATGGGGGGCACCAGACCCAAAAACAAAGAAGAAGTGACAGCAAGCATCGGGGAAATCCGAGCTTCCATAACTCCCAGGCAATGCCGCGGGCTGCTGCCTCAATGCCACGGCGCATCCAGGCAGTGATTCGAGCGAAGGGATTCCCCACCAAGTATTGATTAACATAACATTTTGAAAGTATCGTATTTCGATTGATTTAATGTGACCCTAATTTCTTTCTTTTTTTCTACAAAGATTGAGAAGTTAATGGTGATTTCTTCACAGTATTCAAATTTGTCAAATTCCTGATTTCGTGGGTTTTTTGAGCTGGAAGCCCAAATTACTGTAAAAATCAAAAACTAAATACTTGAAATTGTTTAAATTGTGGGCCCTGCTTCTATAATCATAATAAGAAGTTTGACTTTTTGAACGGAATTATGGAAATAACTCAACTTTTCCATGATAAAATGAAATGAAACTTGTCACGTGGCCCGCGGCGAATCCAATTATAAGCTATGCGCTTTAGCCGTAACCCTTTTCGCTCAACTATTTGTTCTCTTGTGTATACGTTTTTGATTGCTTGAATAATGATTTATGATGCTGGGCGAAATAAAGAAAATCACATCACATCACGAAATCAGAACATATTCTGCTCAAACTTTGACTTACCAAACCCATTTTTAACAGATGCATAAGACAGATGAAAAACAACAACACTTGGGCTCAAGAAATAGCGGAATCCAGCTGAATAGTGGACATTTGGGATCCCTGACTGGAGAGGCATTCGGGGGCTGCGGGCATTCATAGATTTCACTTCAATCAAATCAGGTTCCCATTGTCCAACACAGCGCTTGAGCGGTTAGCACGCTCGTCTCGCAGTTCTGAGGTTCGGGTTGGAATCTCGTCTCCCGCCTTCCCGCGTGGTGTTTGGACGTTCACGTTCACGTGCTCCAGTGGGCTTTCGAAGGGGAGTCTAGCTTCCTCCCACGTTAGCTTCGTTGACCGCTCCGAATCGCCCTTAGCGTTTAATGTCAGTGTGAATATGACTGACTGGCAATCAGTCCAGGGCGTAACCCGCTACTTGCCCAAAATCAGGTGGGTCAGGATCCGGCACACCCGCAACGCTAATGAGGACAAGCGGTACAGAAAATGAATAGATGGGGAGTTCACATTTTCATCGCCTTTCACGTTAGCTTGAACACGCCACTGACATTTCAAGAGGTGAGGTCATCGACAAGGAAGAGGTACTGAAGAGGTAATTGACGAGGTCATCATTACAGCGTTAAATCATTTGTTCCACTTTCGATATCGCCGTCAGGTACTCCAAAATGAGGTTTTCTCATAGGAACAGATTTTGGTCCAGACAACAGTTCCAGATCAGTTTCAGAACGGTTATAGAGCAGCTCCACATGGGCTCCAGACCGGATCCAAAGCACTTCGGGGTCGGTTCTGGGCAAGCTGCTTAGGAAGTCCAGACAGCTGAAGTAAAAGCAGAAGCTCGATGTTCTGCATTTGCTGCCGTCGTCGGGGTCAAACTTCAAAAAGTCAAACTTCCATTTTCCTAAAACGCTCAAACTTTTTTTCATCCTTATTGATATTTCTATTGGTAGTTGTGGTTCGATTATTACGTAAAACCAACACATGCCGAGTTGACGCTCGGTACCGGCAAAGTAAGACGGCTTTCTTACCAGTGTGCTTTCTTCAGGTGCACCCGGCGGCAGAAGAACGACTCACAAGCAAGAAAATGTACCATAAGAACCTCTCAAGGACGACCATCTTATTTTAGTCAAATGTTTGTCTTTTTTAAATCAAGTAAACGACTTTATGCCACACGTGCCGCTGCTTTTACACGAGAAACACCACTGACTCCTTTTCCAAGTAACCTTTCATGTAACAGGAACGTTTACACTAGAAACGTGACAAGTGGCCGTCATCTGTGTGAAATTTTCTCCAAAAAACGTGGGATGAGAACTTCCCAAAAATACATTCTCCCCCAAAAAAAAAAAAAAAAAACAACAACAACAACAACAACAACCACCACCTATTGCTGACTGATGTACATGAGCCCGTTCGTCTAGTGCCCTTCTCACAAATAATGTTGCCTTCACTCGGAGAAACCCGCCGTCGAAATTCCGGACATTTTTAACCGAAACTTGTCAGCCAATCGGAGGAGGAGATATGTTGGGAAATAATCAAGTTCTAAGCGTTTTACTGGATTTTGACCAGATTTTCTATCGGCGGTATCACGCTCCCCGAAAAGGCCTTTTTGCGACCGACAACCCCTCCGTTTCTCTGGAAGCCATCATCCCATTTTCGGCAAGTCTTGTCACTTGGTCTGGCAAGCCAGGAAGGAAGGCTCCCATCCACGTTCGAGCACCACGGTGATCGGTTCTCAAAGGCCGGAAGGAGTTCCACCAGTGGTGTGCGGGCGCCCTCTAGTGACACCGAGAGAAACAATTCATTCATTTCCTATCAAATGAACCGCCTTCAAAACATTCAATCCAATCCAACATGTTCCAATCAAGTTGTAGCTGTGCTTAAATCTCGTCAAACATTTTTTCTAATCCAGCACAGTACATTTAAAAATACATTTCCAGTTGATCTTTAAGGGCCGTTTGTTTTTAAACATCTATTAAGGTACAACTGTTATTCCACTTTTACGTGCAATACATCTGAGCTGAAATCAAGGGCACTTTTGAAGCTCAGGGCGAATGTTACAGCGGCTTTCAGTCATATTGACCATACTTGGAGTTCCATGCAGTATTTCGACGCGGGCCATTTGGATGCTATTTTCGCAGGTGGTCAAAAGTTGGAGAGGGCGCGTCAAAAATCAACTCACCACAACATGTTCGTCAACCAGAACGAGTCCACGTTCTACTAGAGCATGTTCAAACTGTACCAGAACAAGTTCAGTTCACCAGTACCGGTCTGGGAACATGTCCACATACAACTCGAACACGTTACACTCAAGTCTAGTGTCGAAGAGGCCCAAACTCGACCAGAACATTTCCGAAATTCAACTCGAGAACGTTTCAATTGAACTGGAACACGAAGAAGAAGCTTCGAAGAAGGAGGGCGGGAGCAGACTCGAGCGAAACAAGCACCGAATGGGAAGCGTTCGGTCGCCGGGTCGGACTCACCTCGGCTCGGCTCGGGTCGGTTCGGCTCGGCTCGGCTCGGCTCGGCTCCCAACTCGGAAGCAGCCCGCGGCACAGTCGTTGCGTCCGTTTCGGTTCTTCTCGACTGTCTCCGCGGTGACTCCCACTTCCGCCTACGTCACGTGGCGTCACAGTGACGACGCCTTCGAGACCGATGCAACTTTCCAAGAAGGACAACTTTTGTTGAGTTCCGTCTGACAGCTGTATTCAACTCATTTCAGGGTGCGGAATCCAAAATCGGTCTAGGTTTTTCTCCATCACGTCAAGTTTCTCAATTATAGATCCCCGTTTTCTTAAGCTACATGAAAAATGCTGTACTTAACAGATATGGCAGGTGGCTCAAAAGTCGAACTTCCATCTTCCTAAAACGCTCAAGCTTTTTTTTTCCCATCCTTATTGATATTTCTATTGGTAGTTGTGGTTCGATTATAACGTAAAACCAACACATGCCGAGTTGATGCTCGGTACCAGCAAAGTAAGACGGCTTTCTTCAGGTGCACCCGGCGGCAGAAGAACGACTGACAAGCAAGAAAATGTACAACAAGAACCTCTCAAGGACTGCCATCTTATTTTAGGCTAATGTTTGTCTTTTTTTAAATCAAGTAAACGACTTTATGCCACACGTTGATGCCATCGTGCTGTAGCTTGCGTGGCGCACATTAGCAAGTAATGGGTACAGTTAAGCGCAGTAAGCTCCCGCGACACAGACATATGAGCTACATTCGAAATGGTCAACGGGCCGCACTTGATCGTCACCGTCACAGAACCCAAAGAGCTTTACAAAGCCATTTGAAAACACCAACGGGCGACTGACTGCCAGGCCCCCGGGAGCAATTTAGGGTTCGGTGTCTTGCCCGAGGACACTTCGACGTGCGGACAGTCGGAGCCGGGATTCGAATCAACGACCCTTCGCTCAAGTCGTCCCACTCGTCCAATCAGCGATGAGTCTTATCTACCTCGAACGGTTGCTTCACATCGTTTTTTTATGATTTGCTGTTGTGTGTGTGTATCCCCCCCCCCCATTAGCTGTTGAACTATTATTTCATTATTAAGTCATTGTTGAAGCCTCAGCACTTCGGGGCTCATTCTGTGTGACGTCAGAGTGGCGCGCCCGAGTGGTTCAAAACTGTACTGCACCGCGCTCAATGAGTGCCGGAAGTTGATTCAGAATAAAAACTCCACTTGAGGAGGACAAAGATGATGAACGACACTTTCAGTGTTGCCGTTATTGTTGTTTTTCTATGTGTTGTGTCAAAATGATAGCAAGCTCTAACTCGGGGTCACTGTTTCTTCGCGTTGCTGTGATTTGAGGCCTCGCGACTTATTTTGGAACGTGAGCGGAAGTTGCCTCCACTGTCTCTTCGAGGGCCTTTCACAGAAAGAAAGAAAGAAAAAGAAGACAAGAAGCGTGCATGAAAGAAGTTTGAAAACGAGGGCCACTTGAGTTTGGTAAGACCCACCAGCAATGAACTCTTGAACTAACTCGTTAACCAACTAAGTCAACCAATGCTCCGCTCGTCGTGGTTCTGATCCAGTGGAGTGCGAGACTTCTTTCAACTCGGTCCACCTTCAAACGTGTTAAATGTCTTTGGTTTTGGCCCACTTTTAAAGTACCTTTTTCTTTTCGGGGTTTTCTTTCGTTCCCGCTGCGCGCGACTCGTTACCATGGAGACCATCAGCCCCCCCCCCCCACCCCCCACACATGGACTGCAATACTATTATTATTATTATGATTATGATTATTATTCAAAGTTGCAGCAAAGTCATTTACCAGTTTTTTAAAGACATTAAATTAGGGTCGGACGAGTTTTTTTGTGTGTCACTGATACCAACAACCGTTAACTTGCTGCTTCTCCAAACCAATACCGATAACTGTTATAATTTGTAATCATTTATATTAGGGGTTTTCAACTATTTCCTAAAAAATAATAATAATAATATACCCACTGTAGCAATTTTTCATGCCGCCTTATCTTTCTCTGGGTAAATGTCTCCCACGCTGCAAGAGCCACGCTATTTTCAAAACGTTATTGATGATTTAAAATTTTAGGCATGCGTAGTAAAAGCAGTCCTTAGTGAAAGAGCATTTCTTGGTATAACGTTAAAGACAAACGTGCATGAGAGGAAAGACGTAAAGGTCTCCCCAAATATTGCGAGTTGTGCTGCTGTGCGGATGGAAGCTGCAAAAGGGTCCCAACGACCCATAAAAGCTGCTACACGCGTGTCTTCATACGACGAGAAGTCACAAATTCATTCATATGGGAGAAAAAGCAGCATTTATTCTGACGTCTGCTATCTTCGGGCGGCACGACGGACGACTCGTTAGCGCATCCGCCTTGCGGATCTGAGGTCGCGGGTTCAAATCCGGCCTCCCTGTGCGGAGTTTGCACGTTCTCCCACATTCCCAAAAACATGCGTGCGAGGTTCATCGAAGACTCTAAATTGCCCGTAGGCGTGAACGCGAGTGCCCGAGCCCATCTCGGCCAGCTTCGGGCGACAGGCGGGGTACACCCTGAACCGGTCGCCAGTCACTCGCAAGGCACATAGAAACAAACGACCATTCGCAAACACATTGACACCTACGGGCAATTTAGAGGCTTCAATGAACCTGGCACGCATGTTTTTGGGAGGCGGGAGGAGAAAAGCCACGCGGGCACGGGGAGAACACGCAAACTCCACACGGGCCAGGCCGGATTTGAACCCGCAACCTCAGAACTGTGAGGCAGATGTGCTAACCGGTCGCACACCAGTGCCGCACGTACATGCACTACATTAAGTTTATTATTATGAATCGTTATGATGCCTTCTTTGTTTACTTAAAGTCCCACCAACAAGGCCCCAAAAATGTGAGTGTTTTTGAAATTGGAATGAATATTACAAAAAAAAAAGAAATGGCCATGTCTGTAAAAGAAGCCTCCGAACAATTCAGGACTCAATTGTTCTTAGCCTTTGCACATTTCCAGCACGTATTTCGTGTATTTTGAACGAAGTGCTTCGTTGTTTTCATGGCTGCTTTATGATAGCGGGCGGCTCGATGGGGTGTGCCGGTTGGTCCGGGTTGTCGTTTGCGGTTGTGCCCCTTTTCGTGTTTGTTCTTACGATGGCTACTTTGTTACAGTAAGATTTGTTCGGGTGACGACCGCGCATAAAGGATACGTTGTTATAGCTGGTGCGACATTCATCGACTAATCGACAACTAACCGATTAGCCGATGAATTCACGACTATTTTGGCCATCGCTTGCTCATTTGCGAGACCTTGTTTAACTTCCAATTGTCCGATGCTCGGAATTTCAGCCGCTCGACAGTAAATGTTCTCCAATTTCCGAAGTCGTCCGCGAAAGCAGACTGATTACCTTTGCGAACCGATTTCTTACCGCTTTTTGGACATTTTCCGACGGATCGAATCAGTAACTGAATCGTGTTTGTGCATTTTTTGCACACAGTTTAGCATACCGGCAATGTCCTGTTTTGGAATAGAGGGATGGACCATTGAATGACATGATTTCTTAATTATTAATAAAGATCATCGACAGATGAACAGATCATTCAAATAATCCTTTGTTGCAGCCCGAGTTTGTTCTAGCAGTACTGTATGTAGTCTTTTATAGAAAGTAGGTTTATTCATGTCGGTATGTCGTAGCATGAAGGATAAAAAAAAGCTAACACGCGGCAGAGTGAAAGGAAAAATGAAAAGAAAGAAAGAAGCGACAGGGGATTGACGGAATGAATGACAGAATGATCTCATGTCGCATAATCCGCCGGAATGTCACGCAGGTGTCGTCGGCGTGCGCCGGCATGGAGGAGGCGGAGCCAAGCCGCTACGTGGCCCAGCTGAAGGCGGAGTTCGACAGCTGCGACGCGACGTCCTCGGGCTTCCTGGGCCCGCGGGAAGTGACGGCGCCGTGCGGGAAGTTGCATCTCGACGTTGAACTGCCGCTCGTGCTCGACTCGCTGCTTGGGGGAGGAGCTTACGCGAGGGTGAGGCGCGCGTGTCACGTTTCCGCAGTGGACTCGTCACTGATTCTTTTTGCGATTCGTCGACAAAGCAGGTCCAGCAGATTTTGCAGAAATTGCAGCTTATCGCACCAGCGAGTCAAGGTCCCGCATTATGCCAAAGCAACTTCTTCTGGTCTTCGGGATCTAATCTTCTCTCTCCGGGGCCTCAGTAAACGTGTGAAATCCGAATTCGGAACGTCCGTACGTTTTCCTGCCGAGAGGTTCGCCCTGAACCGGTCGCCGGCCAATCGCAGGGCACATCGAAACAAACGACCGTTCGCACTCACGTTCACACCGACGGGCAATTTAGAGTCTTCAATGAACCGACCGACCGTGCGCGTTTTGGGGATGTGGGAAGAAAGCGGAGTACCCGGAGAAAAGCCACGCAGGCGCGGGGAGAACATGCGGAGGCCAAGGCTGCCCTTTGTCACCGATTCTGTTCGTAGGCTTTACGGGCAGAATTTCTAGGCGCAGCCGAGGGGGAGAGCTGTCACGGGCGTGTGTTCCGGTTGTTGTTTGCCCCCCCGTCTCGTACCCACCTGCCCCTGAGAGCATCTTCACCGCCTGTGCCTCGTTCACCCTAATGACCCCTCGCGTTTCACCTCGTGCCTCATTCTTTCTGGTCGCCAGTTCGTCGTACCTTGTCGTCGCGTTCCGGCATTCCTTGTTTCCACGTCGCAGACTCGCCCCTGTTCCGATGATCGACTTCGCCTTTTTGCCCCACGCTTTTGGATGCTGTTGCCTTTTTTTGGATGGCCTGCCCGTGTCCCGACCTCTGCCCGTCTATTAAACCTCTCTTTTTGAAACTGTCCATTTGTTTTGGAGTCGTGCATTTTTGGGTCCTATCCTCTGTTCCGTTCATGACACACCGAGGTCAATGCCGCTGGACCTGTGGACGCTGGGGCTACGGCAGGAAATGGAGATGGTGGGTAACCATGCACAACGTGAAAAGGCGATAGACCAGTGGATGCGGTGGGGAGGGAATTGTGAGAGAATTCGACCCAAACCAGTTTCTGAGACCAGGATCGAGGCTCCCGTGAAGGCTCACGTCAGCCTGCTCAAGTCCGCCCGGGAGTCCCCTCTGGTCCCGCCTTCCAGGCCCCCTCCTCCCCCCTAGTTCGCGGACGGGGGCCCCGTCTTCACTGTGAGGCGGCTGTTGTCGTCTCGTCGGAGGGGGAAGAACGGAACGGGAGATCGACAGCCGGATCGGTGCAGTGACGCGGACTTCGTGTCGGTCCGTCGCGGTGAAGAAGGAGCTAAGCCGAAAGGCGAAGCTCTCGATTTACCGGTCGATCTGCGTTCCCACCCTGACCTTTGGTCACGGGCTGCGGGTCGCGACCCAAAGAACGAGATCCCGGATACGAGCGGCCCAAATGAGTTTCCTGCGCGGGGCGTCCGGGCTCTCCCTTAGAGAACGGGCGAGAAGCTCGGTCATCGGGGAGGAGCTCAGAGTCGAGCCGCCGCTCCTCCGCATCCAGAGGAGCCGGACCAGGTGGCCGGGGCGTCTGATTCGGACGCCTCCGCGGTGAGGTGTTCCGGGCACGTCCCGCCGGGAGGAGACCCCGGGGACGACCCGGGACACGCCGCAGAGACGACGTCTCTCGGCCGGCCCGGTAACGCCTCGGGATTCCCCCGGAAGAGCCGGACGAAGTGGCTGGGGAGAGGGAAGTCCGGGCGTCCCTGCTAAAGCTACTGCCCCCGCGACCCGACCCGGATAAGCGGTAGAAGATGGATGGATGGACAAAAAGAAACACAAATTCCTCCGGAAGCCATCATCCAATTTTCAAAATCCGTGCTCCGTTGTACTCCGGTTGAAGTGGCCGTTCCAAGCGGACTCGGCATTTTGACAGATTGTCACGTTCAGCAAATCTTGTCACGTTGCTACTTTGATCCTCAGGTGGACTTTGAGGCGTTCAAGGACAACTTTGTGGACGTTTTGTCTCGCTCGCTGGACTCGACGGCAGACGATGACAGCGGATACCTGCAGCCAGGTGATGAGCGCTGATGCTAATTAGCCCGTGACAGCCTCGTTGACATCGTGTGTGTTTTTGTGTGCGCAGTTGTTGCGGACGAAGTGAAGCCGAAGTTCGTGAAGGGCGGGAAACGTTACGGCCGCCGCTCGCGTCCTGACATTAAGCCGCCCCGACCGTCGGACGACTCGCCGCCGCCGCGCACGGGCGATACCGCACGGTCGTCACCGGGGGGGGCACGCGGGCCCAAAGCGCGCCGATCCACGTGCCCGGACATCGTGGAGGTGAGGCGTTGTCGTGTCCTCCTTCGTGCGTTCCAGCCTCTCCCTGCAAAAAAAAAAAACAAAACAAATATTTGTGCTTTTGTTTTAATAAGGAAAAATAGCACTCTAGAATATTGTCCTTTATAAACAAAAAACCTAGAGTCATACCATAATGAAATAGAATCTAAAAGAATCAAACACAAATACTTGATTCCTATAATTCCCTGCCGGTGTTCACATTGTCAAATGATCACTTGTACAAGCTTTCTAGAAGTAACGACTGTCGGAGCAGGGCCGCGGGCTCCTTCTGCGGTCCTCGGGGGCACCGCGTCGGCGGGCCCCGCTCGGAGGTCTTTCCGCCGGATGGACGAACGCGTGACGAACACGTCGTTTACTCTGCGCAGAGCCCGAAGTCCGACGAGGAGGCGGGAAGTCCCGAGGACGGCGCCTCGGTCCGCTTTCGGTCCGAAGGTCTTTTCGATTTTCTTGACTTTTGACTTCCCGCGGGCGTTCCGATACTTTTGTCCGCACGGTGAGCTGAGCGGGGCGCGCCGCGGTGCCGCCGGTAGCGCCGTTGGCATTAGCATTAGCATTGAAAAAGCACGCTGTCGCTGAGAAGAGCCCGGCGCCACCTGCCCCTCACCTGCCGAATTCCCGTCTGGTTCCGCAGCTTCTGAGCCGGAAGAGGAGGAGTCGGCGCGCGACGGCCCCATCGGTCGGCGGTCGGACGCTCAGGTCGGGCTCCGCCCGCCGGCGGGCGCGGGGTGGGCTTCCTGTCGGCTAATGCTACGCTAACCTTTCACCGTGCAGGAGCGCGGGAAGTCGGAGCAGGTCGCGCCGGGACACTTCCGGAACCTTCTTTGCGGCTGCGCTCCCGACTGCGGCTCGACGCCGCGCAAGGTCGCGCGCATCGTCACAACGCACTCACGCACGCGCACGTCCGCGCGGGCACAGTGTCGGGAAGATGACTTTGGAAATGTTAGCTGCTTCCAATTTTATTGGACGTGTTGGGCGACGATCGTGGGTGTCCGACCCATTGCAGTTCAGGGGTCACGACAGCCCGCTTTTCGCCAGACCATTACAATCACGCCGTACTTCGTATAAGAATAAACAACAATACGCTCCGCCCTCTGTTTTCATGGGGGCGGGGGGACGGACAAGTACGTACATGAGCAAAATCTTTCGATTGAATGACTATTTTGAATTATCTTTTTGTACTTCCAAATTCCTCCTGCGGGCCAAATTATACCCCCTAGCGGTGTTTTGTTGTTTTTTTTTTTTTTTTTTTGCCCGCGGGCCCTAAGTTTGACACCCCAAATGTAGACGACCGAGGTGACTCGGAAGCCCCCGGGGGCGCAGTTGTCGTACGTACGGGGAGCCGGTGACGGGAGAGGGCGCCGTTACTCTCGCTCGATAGAAAGCCGGGCTGCCACGATTCGGTGGGCCTGCCCGTCGGCGATTTCAAACGCGGGCTCGGCCGCGTTCCTAAGGCAGCGGGAGCCAGACGACCGGCGGGCGAGACTTCTCCAAGGTCCCGTGCCGTCAAAATTCCAATTTTTCAACTTGAATTTGCGTCACTCAGGTCCAACTGAGTCTGTGACCCGATTGAAGTTTGGCATCCACCTCCCGGTTGTGAGGTTGCGGGTTCACATCCGGCCCGGCCTGTGTGCAGTTTGCATGTTCTCCCCGTGCCCGTGTGGCTTTTCTCCAGGTGCTCCTGTTTCGTCCCACATCCCAAAACTCGAAATTGCCCGTAGGTGTGAATGTGAGCGCGAACGGTTGTTTGTTTGCGTGTGCCCCGCGATCGGCTGGCGACCGGTTCGGGGCGTAGCCCGCCTCTCGCCCGAAGATAGCTGGGATGGGCTCCGGCGCGCCCGCGACCCGAGCGAGGAGAAGCGGCTCAGAAAACGGGTGGACGTGTGCAGCTTTTCATTGGAATGCAAACGGCAGTAAAAGGCATAGAAGGCTCGCAAAACGGGTGCACTTGAAAGCACCGTCATTGTGATGTACTTTTATCAATCGATATGCAAGTACCCGCCGCCTACTCGGTGATTGGCACCCGCCCGCTCAACACGGCATTGCCGGGTCTCAGCTGGCGCCAAATCCAGTTTACAAAGTTGTTGCGTTTCATGACAATACTTAACTAGAGTTCTAATTTACAATCTGTGGATGAAATAGCAAAGCTTGCGCCGGTTATTTTCCAGCCAACGGGAGCTCGCTTCGGATTTTCAGCCGGCGTTGCCGATTAGCGGGCCGACAATCCGCCGGCTGGATTCCGCTTCGCGCCGATCGTAAGAACGCGTCCGAGGAGCCGGACGCTCGCTGCATTTCTTTTATTTTAACCATCATTTATTCTAAAACGATAATCCATTGTCAAGTTTCATTTTGCACTGAAAACATAACAGTAAAAAAAAAAAAAATCATTCCCTAACACGAGGAGTGGTTGTGGTTCATAATTATGATTCCAAAACAAAACAAAAACATGCTGCTCGTTTTGGCCATAATGGTGCAGCCCAAGCGTGGTTTTCATTTTCACTTCGTACGCAGCGCCGTACCGCCGTACTACTGGGGGTTGGCCAATCACCTGCTTCCGTAAAAAAGGACGGATAACAGAAACCGGGAAAAAACAAAAAATGACGTTTCCGAGGAAGGTCGGGATTGACGGCTTCCGCTGGAGCCGACGTCAAGTCGATCAAAAGCGATGTTGAAATAAACACGACTTCCAAAAGTCAAACGCAATCAGAGTTGAACTGAAATTCAGTTTCTGCGAGACGTGGCGGCCTTTGACGTAGACCAGCGACGCCATCTCCAATTTGCGCGGCGCACCCGAAGGCGGCGCCCGATCAGACGACGGCGCGGCCGCCGGCCGTTCGGCGGGCGGGGCCGCTCAAACGAACGTCATCGCCGCGACGGCGACGGCGGAACCGGAACCGGAACCTTCCCCGCTCAGTTTCTCGGCGTTTAAAAGCGCAGTCGGAGCATCCCGAATGAACATTGTAGGTATCGACAACGTCCTTCTGACCGCTCGTAATTCCGTTTCAAGTCGTTGCCATTTTCGTTCGGTAACCCGAACGTGACGAAGCGACAGATGGCGATATCTCAAATTGCGTTTTGCTTCGTCGAAAGCCAAATGCGGATATCTGCGACATCGCCGCTTGCGCCAGTCTTCGCCGTGACCGGTATCGACTATTCGCCAGCTCAAACCCGATCGTCACGTAGAGATGCTCAAACTGGTGGGTCGCAAACCCATTTAGGGCGGCTGGCGTACCGCTTGTCAAAAAATCGCACGTATTCTTATTCCGATTTTTTTCGGTACAGTCCAGAGGCGTAGCGAGTTCCCGCACGGAACACCGCAGGAAATCAACAAGAAATGTTACTTCATTGCCCTCGAGCCACTACTCTGCACAAAGCTTTACACGATCGGGATTTTTGGGGCCGATCGGCGAGTTTAAAAAAGCCATAACGATCACCGATCCCATCGCAAGATGGAGCAACGTGTCCATTTACGTGACTTGTTCACTTAATGTATATCCTTGTGTGCCCGCTTCCATCCATCCGTTTTCTGTAGCGTTTATCCTCACAAGGGTCTCGGGCGTACTGGAGCCCATCCCAGCTCAAAATGAAAAATGGAAAGCCGATCGGCGTAAAATGCTAATTATCGGCCGATACCGATCGCGCCGATCGGATCGGCGTCAAGTCTACTCTGTACGCCAAATACGGTTGCGGCTCAGCCTCCGGCCGGAGGACGTCGCGGCGTAGCGGTTTGCTTTTGAATCGAATATCCACAATAGCACTGCTGAACCACTCCAGCATCGAATATCCCGGGACTGGGCATGTATTGTCAGAGGCTATTTTCCAAATTAAAAAAAAAGAAACGAAATCTTCCTAGTTTTTAACTTCTATCAAAGTGAAAATGCGGGAAACGGGGTGACGACAGTTGAGCGCCACCGCGCTGGTGAATTGCAGATACCCGCGACTCCGGCTCGAGATATCGGCAATTTGAATTTGACTCGTCATCGTCGGAGTTCCGGATATCGGCAGTACGCATTGAGTTCGCCTCGTCGCAACTTGATCGCAGATGTCTTGAATTGAGCTGAATTCGAGACGTCTGCGAGTCGAGTTACGATGCACAATTCGATTCGATTCGATTCAAAATTAGAGTCAGAATTCAATTGCGGCTACCTCAAAGCGCAGTGACAGATCTCGACAATCCCCTCACAGATTCCAGGAACGACGAACCCCGGTCAAACCGGTGGCCCGCGGGCCAGATCCGGCCCGCCAGGTCATTTTATGTGGCCCGCGAAAGCAAATCAAAATTGCCCATCGCGTTCCGGTGTAATACCCTTGGAGATATTTGCCAGCCTTTTTTTGTGACCAATCCCCCCTTTGAAAAGAACAAAACCTGTTTTTGTAGGCTTCTGATTTCAAAAGGGGTTATTCATCGACGTGTTGTGGATACTGTAAGTCATTAGAATATATGAGGTCATCGTTCGCGCCGATGGGTCCGCGGTCGGAGCGGCCCTCCGAGGGAAGTCGTCGGTACGACGTGGCCCGTGACAAAAAGGAGTTTGACGCTCCCGCTGCAATGAAAGACAAACGTGCGACGTCATATCTGAAATGTCGATTGTGGGTAGGAAGAATGAAGTTCGGGATATCGCGAACGTTCTCTTTGACGATATCTACGACGGGAAATGCTAAGAAGGCCTTCTTAATCACGTGACGCCGGCCGGGCGGACGCGTCCTTCGTCCTTCGTCCTCAGTCGCGTGCTCCCGCCTGGCGCTGCTGATTTCTGATCGTCGGGTTCTACGCGCAGACGCCGCCGGAGGACGGGCCGACGACGGTCACGGCGGGTCCCGGAGTCCTCGGCCGGCTGGACGACGGCTCGGGACGCGCCAGCCCCGAGAGAGTCGTCGCCCTGTGGGCCGAGGAGGGCGTCCGCGACGGTCGGGACGTCCTGCAGGTCGGTACGGAACCGCGGTCCGGCGGGGACCAACGAAATCCGTAGATCCGTTTGATGAAATACGAGCCGTCGGTCGGACGACTTTTGGCTTCGCCTTGCCGGCGGCAGCGGTGTTGGCGAGACGACTTTGCAAATGCGCTCGCGTGGAAGGATTTCAATGAACGGATGCGGCGGCGGCACCCTTGGGTGTTGCCTCGGAAAAAAGGGGGATTCAAACCAGACGTCGTTCGTTTGGAAAGAAGCGCATATTTGTTCTTTACACAAATCATCCACTGATGACAAAGCAAGAGAAAATGAAAATGCAGCGGCAAACATAACAAAAAGGCGTCCGGCGTGTGGGGAGCATGAAACCGTGTTGACCTCATGACAAATGTGCACAATTTGGACAATATGGCTTCATATGATGACCCACATTAGGGAATGTCTGACGGTGGTTGTTTTTTTTCTTTTGCGACTTGTCGGCCAACTGCCTCACAGTTCTGAGGTTGCGGGTTCAAATCCGGTCCCGCCCCGCCTGTGTGGCTTTTCTCCGGGTACTCCGGTTGCCTCTCACATCCCCAAAACACGCGTGCTAGGTGGATCGAAGACACTAAATTGTCCGTAGGTGCGAACGTGAGTGCGCATCGGTCGTTTGTTTCGATGTGCCCCGCGATTGGCTGGCGACCGGGTCAGTTCGATATGATAGCGGGAACAATCCTAACAATTGCCACGAAGGAGCCGTCTGCGGGCGGTCACGCGCGCGACCCGGCGCTCCTCCCGTTCTTACTGATTGCTTTTGTCGATCCTTCTCTCCTTTCTTCTGTTTCCGCGAGCGAGCCGGCGATGCGGTTTGGGAGAACTTTCATCCACTCGATTGTAACTCGGAGCCTCCTACCGCCGCTGTCGTGACCCGGAGAGTTTCTCTGTGCCGTCCCGCGACTTCCTTCATCTCCCTCCTTAACCCGGATCATCCGCGAGTTGGGTTCAAAGTTCACGCTGGTCGGGCTGGGGAAAGAATAATAAATCCCGATTAAGAAACACGATTATTCATTGATTTCAAAACTACTAAAACTCTACTTGAGTTTTGAACCGAAAAGATCGACCAGAAAATAAATTAGTAGCAAATAACATGATAATGTATTCGAATAGCAATACAAAACAATAAATGCTTGCTGTTGCTGCCGTGTGCACCTTGGCCTCTTGGGGGCAGTGTGGTGCACGCATGGAGAATGCGAGAAGAAAAAGAAAGAAAGTTGCGATTGAATTTTATGAATATCGCCAATTTTTCAGATGAGGAAGAATATATGTGCGTGAGAGAGAGAGACTATTGTTATGTTATGTGACCCGTCTGTCCTACAGTGTTTGTGTGTGAATATTAGTCATTTGAAGGTAAATGCTAATTTTAGCTAGCCCCTCAATAGGGTTGTCCATTGAGTGTTAGCGTGAAGCTAGCGATGTTTCTAAACCTTTGTGTGTGTCGTCGTTTTTGTTGCGCGTTTAGTTTGGGGTGTCGAGAAACATCTTCAAGCGCGCTCAGGGAGGCCAGAAGAACACGCGTTTGTCACACGCTCGCTGCGAGCAGCGCGCGGTGCCTTCAGGGTGCTGGAACAACGCAGGAACTTCAGTGGTTTTTCTGCCGCTGGAAGGTTTTTTATGATCGGGAGAAAGCCAAATCGAAATGACAAAGCACTTTGGATGAATCGCCCCGCGGCGGCGCTTTTACAGTCCGAACGGAGAAGTACAGTGCGGCCTCGAAGTACGACTCCAGTTCATTCCGCGGCCGCGCTCTTGTCTCGAAAACGCCGACGGCTCGTATCTCGGAAAACTCGTAGGTCGAGGCGCCGCCGTATCCCTTTTCCTCGGAGGAGGTCGGAGGAGTAGTTGAGCTGTTTGTGCAGACGCTGGACTTCCCCGCGGAGGAGCGCGTGAGTTTGCGTGAGCTGACGTCGGCCCTGGACAACGAACTCACGGTCAGCGGGAACCGAATCCACCGGGTGGCGCTCATCTGCTACAAGAATGAAATCCGCCACCTGCGGTGAGTCGCTCTCCTCGGCGCGCCTCCCGCTCGTCACGGCGCCGTGACGAGCGGGAGGCGCGCTTTCAGGGCGCGGGCGGAGGAGGCGCGCGGCGAGCGGGACAAAGCCGGGGCCGACCTGGAACGGGCGGAGCGCAGGAACCTTCGGCTGGTGCGCGAGGCGGACGAGCGGCACGCCGGCATGGAGGAGCTGAACCGGACCGCGATCAGGTGAGGCGGCGCGTGGACCGGACCCGGTCGAGCGGGGCCGGCCAAACTTTTGCCTCTGGGGGCCACTTTTGAAATTCTTCAACTTGAATTGATTAAAGACGCGAAAAGCCATCCATCTATATTGCTTGTTTATATTGTCGGAGGACCGGGCCTGAACGCGAATACTGAATGTTTTTTGTTCGCTTGTCTGCCGACCAGTTCGGGGCGTACCCGGCCGGCCTACGGAAGATGAACGATTGAATGAAGGTTTTGTTTTACCCGCCCCCCCCCCCCCCCCCAAAAAAAATCTTTCATAAGCAGGTATGTACGGCCAATAAGCGCTTTCGGGGTTGTAAAAGTAGAAATTGCGGAATTGGTGAAACCGCAGGCGTCGACCCACGAATATGCGGGGTCCGCAAAACGGTAAATATTCATCAGAGCTTTCTGTTCAAGTTCCCTGGATAGTGAAACTCAATTTGACTGAAAATAAATGAGGACCGGTTTTGTGCAAAACCTCAGCTGTTGCTTGCGCACTAGCGGGCAGGAAGACGCGAGCCGGAAGCCCCGTCTCGCGTCTTCCTGCGGAACCGTTTCCGTCTCCTCTTTCGCTGGCGCAGCTGCGGCACTCGTCCGAACCTTTCGAGAGGTCATTTCCCTTTCCGCCCGGGAGACGTCGGTTCACCCTTTCACGTGGTTCTTAACTGTCAAAACGGCCGCCATTTGCATGAAATATTTTCAGTATTCTTCTGTGCGAACGAGGCGAGTCGACAAACATTCGCGTCAACCGACGAGCCGAACCGCTCCGTGCGACACGAACGCAGCGCCAGTTAATGTCTGTACACACGTTTAGCTTCTAGCTTCGTTGACAGAGAGACAGCTGGAATTAATTCATGAATGGATTTATAATAATAATAAATCAATACATTCAAGCTGTTCCAACTTCTGGACATATTTGTACCAAGAAGTTGGATTTTTTTGTTTTGATAGCATTACAAATTGTCGTCTCCTTCTCATACCCGCTCTCCTCTGGCGGACCAAACTGCACGTCTTGGCGGAGCATACCGCCACCTGCTGTCCAGGTGTGTAATGCCACGCTACATTTCAAGAGTGAGGACGAACAGATAGCGGCAAAATCTATTAGCGGCGGCCAAAATTCATTCGTGGCGGCCCGTCTCAAATAAATGTAAACGTGGGAAACCCTGGCCGCGGGCCGCTAAAAAAATGGACGACTGACGGCAATTGGCCCCCGAGCAGTAGTTTGGACACCCCCGGTTTGGTTCAATGAGACGGCGGCTCCTATAAAGTCACACCCGCTTCATCGTGCAATGTGATTGGCAGAAAGCTGGAGCGGGACTTCCGGGAGCGTCTGGCGGCGCAGCGCGGGCAAGCGGAGCTGGAGAGCGCCGACGCCGTGCAGCGGCTGGAACAGGAACGCCAAAAGCTGCAGCAGCAACTGAGGATGCTCAGGGCGCAGGAGGCGGGGCTACAGGAGGAGCTCAGCGGCGCCGCGCAGGTGCATCAATGTCTTCCGAAGTCACGGGGAAGCGGAAAACGCTCCCGTCTCCGGAGAGGACGAGACGACGCGCGCGCTCTGTTCACTTGAAGTCCGCCGCCACGCGCTCGGCGTCCGAGTGATCGGCCGACATTAGATTTGGACTCTTCCGACCTGACCGGTCGCCGTAATGTCGATGAGGTCATCGCGTTTTCCCTCTGTGTAAAAAAAAAAAAAAGTTAGCTTCAAGCCCGTCTCTGACTAGCGGGCAGCTCCGCGACTACGGCGGGTTAGCTAGTTGTAGCTAACGCGGCGCTCCTCTGACAGTCGCTCGTCGTGGCATCCAAGTGTCGTCGTCACGAAAGGAGCACGAGGAGACGTCCGCGGGAGAAGACGGCTAAACCCGCACTAAGCTATCGTTAAATGCAGTCATCGGACGCCGTGAGAAGTGATTGGCGTGACAGTACAATTTTGACTAGGAGCCCCTCCCGGAAGCCGCCACCTTATCGCGGTGGAGGGCTTTGTGTGTGTCCCAATGATCCTAGGAGCTAAGTTGTCTGGGGCTTCACGCCCCTGGTAGGGTCACCCATGGCAAACAGGTCCTAGGCGAGGGACCAGACGAAGCACGGCTAAAAGACTCCGATGATGAAAAATATAAGTGGATCGAGGTTTCCCTTGCGCGGGACGCGGGTCGCCGGGGCCCCTCTCTGGACCCAGGCCAGGAGGTGGGGCTCGAAGGCGAGCGCCTGGTGGCACAGCCCGAAAGGGTAACGCGGGTCCCCCTTCCCATGGGCTCAGAAGCTGGCTCTAGGGACGTGGAATGTCACTTCTTGGCAGGGAAGGAGCCCGAGCTGGTGTGCGAGTTCGAGAAGTTCCGACTAGATATAGTCGGACACCGCCTCCGCACGCGGCTCGGGCTCTGGTGCCGGTCCTTTCGAGAGGGGTCGGACTCTCTTCCACTCTGGAGTCGCCCACGGTGAGAGGCGCCGAGCGGGTGCGGGTATACTTATTGCTCCTCGGCTCGGCGCCCGTACGTCGGGGTTCGCCCCGGTGGACGAGAGGGTAGCCTCCCTCCGCCTTCGGGTGGGGGGGACGGGTCCTGACTGTTGTTTGTGCCTATGCGCCAAACACCAGTTCAGAGTACCCACCCTTTTTGGAGTCCTCGGAGGGGGTGCCGGAGAGCGCTCCCGCTGGGGACTCCGTCGTTCTGCTGGGGGACTTCAATGCTCACGTGGGCAATGACAGTGAGACCCGGAAGGGCGTGATGGGGAGGAACGGCCCCCCCCCCGATCAGAACCCCAGCGGTTTTCTGTTATTGGACTTCTGTGCTTGTCACGGATTGTCCATAACAAACAAGCATAAGGGCGTCCACGCGTGCACTCGGCACCAGGACACCCGAGGTCGCAGTCCGACGATCGACTTTGCGGTCGTGTCATCGGACTCGCGGCCGCGTGTTTCGGACACTCGGGCGAAGAGAGGGGCGGGGGTTCTCTGAGGCGGGTTCTCCTATCTCTGGGTTTGAGGTCACCGAGGTGGTTAAAAAGTTCCTCGGGGTGGATGAGATTCGCCCGGAGTTCCTAAAGGCTCTGGAAGTTGTGGGGCTGTCCTGGTTGACACGCCTCTGCAAAATCATGTGGACATCGGGGACAGTGCCTCTGGACTGGCAGACTGGGGTGGACCGGAGGGTGTGTTCCAACTATAGGGGGATCACAGTCCTCAGCCTCCCTGGTAAGGTTCATTCAGGGGTGCTGGAGACGAGGGTCCGTCGGGAAGTCGAATCTCCGATTCAGGAGGAGCAGTGCGGTTTCTACGGGGTACCGAGGCCCCTGATACGGGCTGTTCGGTCCCCGTACGAGCGGAGTCAGAGTTTGGTCCGCATTGCCGGCAGTAAGTCGGACACGTTCCCGGCGAGGGTCGGACTCCGCCGAGGCCGCCCTTTGTCGCCGATTCTGTTCCTGACGTTTATGGAGAGAATTTCTCGGCGCCGCTTCGGTGGCCTCAGAATTGCATCTCTGCTTTTTGCAGACGATGCGGTTCTGTCGGCTTCATCAGGCCGCGACCTCCAACTCTCACCGGAGCGGTTCGAAGGCGAGCGGTGAAGCGGCCGGGATGAGAATCGGCACCTCCGAATCTGAGACCATAAAGCCCCAGGCAACTTGGCGCCGAGGATCATTGGGCCCCACAAACCCCTCCACCACGATAAGGTGGCGGCTCCCAGGAGGGGAGTGCAGAAAAGGCTCAAGCAAATTGATTTGAAGTCAATTCATTGTTGCGCTTTTTTTTAGGACTGGAACAGTTTAATTGCATTTCAATTTGGGAACATTTGTTTTCTTTTTTTGATGACGAATACTCATAATATTATGATTCCTATTTGTATCGTAATTATTAGGAGAACCGACGTCTGCGGGAGGAGCTCGTCGACGCGAAGCGCAGGTTCAACGAGGCGGAAAGCGGCGCCCGACGTTTGCACGCCGACTTTAACCGGCTGCTGCACCACAAGGTAACGGGATTTACATTCGGGAGGAGGAAGCCGGAAAACAGGATATTTCCTTTTCCAACTGGTCCCCGTTGTTTTTGGCGAATATTCTCTCATTTGGAATTTGACGCCTACGGTGCCTTGTTGTTGTTGTTGTTGTTGTTCAAGTACGTCACCACACTCAACTAGCGTTTGGGAAACGAGGAGACGAATTGTCGAAGCTTTGGAGGTGGAATTCTTTCCCGTTCTTGCTTGACGTACAACTCGAGTTGCTCAACAGTTCGGGCGCAAAAAATGGGATCGGGACATCCCTAATCCCAAATATGTTTGAGTTGTAATCGTAGAGGCGATTCACGCGTGAGGAGAGAGTGTCTCGTGTGGCCGTCGTCGCTAAAAGGCTAACGGAGGCGCGAGGTTGCGAATAAGCAAATGAGATGCGCCCGCTCTCCTCCAAATTGGATGGAATTTCCTCTGATCGGCAGTTGAGCAGCTCGGACGCCGTCGACAGCGCCGAAGACAAACTGGCACGCCTCCTCCGAGACTACGAGCACCAGTGCGGAGTAAGAGAACGTTTTACAATCGCGCCTCGTGTGTCGGCCGCCGCCGCTCGTTGACGGGAGCGTCGTCTCACGTTGCGTTCAGGAGCTCCGGGACAAAAACGACGAGCTGAGTTCCGAGTTGGAGCTGATGAGAAGTCGCGAGAAGAGTGACAGGAAGTCGGCGCACGCCGCCGCCGCCGCCGCCGCCGCCGAACTCTGCTGGTCCGAAGCGACATCTGCCAGCGACTTCGACTCTGGTGAGGTCGCTTCCTGTCTGAACGCGCGCCTCATCGTCTTTGCAGTAACGCGGTCCTGACAGCAGGGGGCGCCACAAACAAATAACCTCTCTGTGCGATCGTGCTCAATCTGCTCAACTCACTTAAAAAGTGTATTCTGGACATGAAACTGTCCGGCATTATTGTATATTAGAGTAGCAATGTCGTGCAAAGACATCATATTGCATATTATAACACCAAACTGGGAAAAAAAACCAAAAAAACATACTGTAAACTGTCAATATTTTGCCAATTTCCAAATGGCGATTAGTCCGTGAGAGATATGAATTCATCAGTGTATAAATGGGGGATTATTAGACGATTATATTCAAATATTATAGAACAATATGAGGGTGGATGAAGACGGGCCCGACAGCAAGTAGTACAAAATCATTGACATTGAAAAACGGATCTACAGTGCTGCTTGAAAGTTTGTGAGCCCTCCTGACATGTTCCCTCTTTTTGTAAAAACAAAAACAAAAAAAAACTTTAAAAACGATCCGGAGTTTGGTCCGCATATCCGGCAGTAAGTCGGACTCGTTCCCGGCGAGGGTCGGACTCCGCCGAGGCCGCCCTTTGTCGCCGATTCTTTTATGGACAGAATTTCTAATCGCGGCCGAGGCGTAGAGGGGGTCCGCTTCGGTGGCCTCGGCATCGCATCTCTGCCTTTTGCAGACGACGCGGTTCCGTCGGCTTCATCGAGCCGTGACCTCCGACTCTCGTTGGAGCGGTTCGCAGCCGAGTGTGAAGCGGCCGGGATGAGAATCGGCGCCTCCGGATCCGAGACCGTGGTCCTCGGTCGGAAAAGGGCGGCGAGCCCTCTCCGGGTCGGGGATGAGATCCCGCCCCGAGTGGAGGGGTTCAAGTATCCCGGGGTCTCGTTCACGAGCGAGGGGAGAACGGAACGGGGAGATCGACGGGCGGATCGGTGCGGCGTCCGCGGCGATGCGGACTTTGTATCGGTCCGTCGCGGTGAAGACGGAGCTAAGCCGAAAGGCGAAGCTCTCGGCGGTTGACTTTAAACGCAGCGGCGTGACATCAGCGGCGACTGGATTCCAGTTCCCGCCCAGCCAGTCAGATGCACGCGCACTTTGGCGTGGGAGCTGTCCGTCACTGAGCGGCCTTGCGTGACTCCGCCTCCTCCGCGCCATCCATTTGGATAAGGGTTGTTTGTGTTTTGCTCTTTTCAGACGATTGCGACACGATGAGGCGTCTCTCCGCGACCGAGCCGGACGACGCGAGTCAGTTCTTTTCTTCTTCTCTTTCAACAGCGACCGTTTTATTCGTAAACGTGTGCAGGGGACAGCGGCCGGGCCGGACCGGACCGCGAATAGCCAAAATCTTAAAATTGCTTTGAAAAAACCTAGTAAAAAAACAATGATCACCCCGAAACAATTGCACCGTTTTGGGGGTCGGTTGCCCCCGAAAAAGAAAAAACCCAAATATGACAAGTTTGAAAACAATTAGCGCCCTCTGATGGCTGTCCTGCCCATAAACGGTAAACCCTTGTGAAACCCTCGCTATAAATGAAAGCTGCGACGTAACGAGCGATTATTTATTATATATATATACATACATACACACACACACACATTGTCGAGGTGGCGGTGTTTTATTTGTCCACTTTGTGCTGTGCTCGAACGATGTGAAGAACAGCCCACGCGGTCATGGTGTGAGCAGGCCATTTCCCGGCTGAACCGTTTGCACCGTTTCCCACCCAGCAAAAGCATTACGGGAGCCCACAATTCATTACGGTGATGTTTTGCACTACAGCACTAGTTGTAGAAAATCGAGCTCAAGGTTGCTCTTGACTTGCATTCGTTCTGGTCCATATTGTTACGCACGTGCGCATTTGCTATTTGTCAGGCGAAGGTCGGTATTTGTGAATTGATTTCACAAAACCGGGACCGTGGCTTGTGTTTGAAACAATCCTTTTCAGTCAAGATTTCTTTTCCCCCCTCACCCTACGAGCCCGATTGACCTTATTTGAGTCGCCGCTTCCGCATTACGATCACGTAAAACCGTGGTGAGCAATTGCACTGCGCCCCAAAAATGTGCGAAAGCGCTGAATTCGCAACAAGCGAACGGCAACATCGCGACGGATGACGAAATCTCCCGACTTCCGTCGTCGGCAGCCGCGGCCGTCAGCGTCGAGACGGAATTGGCCGTGGCGAAGCTGAAGCGCGAACACGAGCGTGAGATGCGGCGGCTCGACATCCAGACGGAGACGCAGGTAGGCCGGCGCGCACGCGGCACGCTCGACCTCGGGCCTCTTGCTCCATCCTCCTCTTCCTCAGGTCAACTACTACAAGTGCGGTCTGGACAGGATGAGGCAGAGCACGGAAGCGGAGCGCGAGGCCGTCGCTCAGGCCTTCAAGGTGAACCGCCCGGCCGTCGCGGCACGCCGCTCGTCACGTGACCTGCGACGCGCCTCGTCACGCGATGCCGTGTTCTCGTCTTATGACGCGTCGTCGCGTTCCAGCTGGAGATCAGCGAGCTGGAGGATCAGAAGGTGGAGGCGGAGCGTCAGGCCAAGCTTCTGAAGGAGGCGCTGGACAAACTCCACAATCGGATCCAACATGGCGGACGGTCTGCCGACTCGGAGCGCAGGTGAGGAAGACGAGCGCGGTCGTCGTCGCCGCCGCCGCTCGCGCGCGTCACGTGCCGCTCGGCTTCCCAGGATGCGACGGGAGCGAGCCGACTCGGAGCGGAACTTCGCCCGAGAGATGGGAAACCTGGTCCGGCGGTTGAGCGCTGAGGAGCAGCAGCTGGAGGCGGAGCTTAAGCTCAAGATGGACCGGGAAGTCATGGTGCTCAGGTGGGTGATGATGTCATTCTTTTAACTAGCACTTACTTCCTTTCCAGCAGTTTTACTTTTTGGTTTCGTTGAGCAGTTTTCTTTGTTGTCTTTCTTCGTGTTTTTTGTTTGCTTTTGATTTGATTGCTTTTTTGTTTGTTGTCTTTTTGTCTTGTTTCTTTTTCTTTGTGTTTGTTTCTTTTGTTCATTGTTTTGCTTCTTTGACTTGTTTCTTGTTTGAGTATTTTTTTTTTTTTTTTTGCCTCCGCGTCTTGTTTGGTTTGTTTGCTGGCTTTTTAATCAGCGGCGGGTTAAAGTCCCGTTGCGGCTCGGCGCCGAAGGTCAGCGTGGCCTCCCCTGTCTGTCGCTCCCGTTCCAGGGACGGGAGCGACAGGGGGAACAGACGTGGCTGGAGCGGGAGAAGGAAAAGATGGAGGAAGAGGAACATCTCCAGGAGGAAAAGAGGAGGCCGGAGCAGGAGGCGTGTCTCCCGAGGGAGCAGGTCCGCCCCCTACAGGCCCGAGGAGGCGCCCCGAGCTTTCGAGCGGGAGGTCCGACCCGAGGAGAACGTCTCGCGTGACGAGTTTGACCGGGAGGGAACGGCCCAACCGCGGGAGCTCCGTCGACTCGGACCCGAAGCGCGAGCCGAAGGAGCCGGGCCGGAGGGCGAGTGCCGAAGCGCGGCCGCGTCTGGTGGCTCCGCTCCGGACCGGACCGGCGGCTACGTGAAGACGGCGGACCAGCTCTCCGCACGGATCGCGGAGATGGCGAACGCCGCGTCGGGTCCTTCGAGCGGGACAAGCGGAAGATGAACAAACAGCTCGAGGAGATGGAGAACCTGGTCCTGCTTCTCCGCTAGGCTCCCCTGAGGTTAGCGGAGGACGACGGCGCGCTCTCTGCCCGGCGGCTCCGCGATCACGTCCCGCAACGCGCCTCAGCTCGCCCTGACGCATCAATCATCGTCGCTAACCCGATCGCCGGCACGGACGCGTCTTCCGGGTTCGTTGCGCGCACGCGCAATGCACATCCATTCACTCGCTGCCTGCGTGCGTGTGTGCGCGTGTGTGTGTGTGCGCGCGCGCGTGCCAGGACTCACCTGGAGGAGGCGCGCTCGGACAACGTCGCCCTGCGCGAGCGTCTTCGCGTCCCGCAGCAGGAAGTTGCGCAGCTGGACGACGAGGTCGTCAACGACAGGCCGGTGACCTCGAACCCTGAGGGAAAGCCTTCCCAGCTAACGGGCTCTTTGATTTGGTTTTTTCCCAGCTAACGGGGTCTTTGATTTGGTGGTTTCAGGAGGAAGTTGGAGGAGAAGGAGCAACATCACCAGAGCGGCAGACAGGAAGCGGAAAGGCTCCACAAGGAGGTGAGGACTCGGGCCGGACCGATTCATCGGCCGATATTAGCACTTTTCAAATCGGCAAAAATTGGCCGCATTTTCATTTGTGAACTCATTCAAAGACAAAAGACAAAGACATTGACATTCAAGCGAACAACAGCAGAGGAAATACAAAGTACAGTGGACCCCGGCAATTTGCCAGGGGGGTTTTGGGACCGGGCCGCACCGCGAAGCGCCGCTCGTTAGAATTGCATTGAAACAAACAAAGAAAGTGACTTTACTTTTTTTTAACTGTGGGGATAAACCCCTAAGAAGCGTTTTGGGGTTGGTTCCCCACCAAAAATGAAAAACAAACAAACAACGACAACAAATAGGTGAATCCGCGGGTGGCGTGTTTACTTAAGTAACATTTTCAAGAAACGGTACTGGTCGGAGTACTTGAAAGGCACGTGGCCGGGACTCGCTTGAGACTCGAAGGTTACGACTTGCACATACGTGACTTTGGCCCACCTCCGATTTCCAGGCTTTACGCGAGCAGGATTGTTGGGGCCGATCACCGATCAGCAAGTTTAAAAAAAAAAAAAAAAAAAAACGATAACCGAATCGGTGTGTCCGTTTACGTGACTCGTTCATTTCTCGTATCGACTTGTGTACTGTATCCGTCCGTGCATCCGTTTCCTTTACCGCTTGTCCTCGCGCGGGTCGCGGGCGTGCTGGAGCCTATCCGGCCACCTTCGGGCGAGAGGCGGGGTACGCCCCGAACCGGTCGCCGGCCAATCGCAGGGCACAAAGAAACAAACGACCATTCACACCTACTCGGGCGAAGAGAGGGGCGGAGCCGTCAACCGATCACCACCCGGCGGCGAGTCGGCTCCGACGGCGGGGGAAGATGCCGGTCCGACGTGGCGGGCCCAAACGTATTGTGAGGGTCCGCTGGGAACGTCCGGCGGAATCCCCCGTCAGAAGGAGTTTCGACTCCCACCTCCGACAGAACTTTGCTCACGTTCCGGGAGAGGCGGGGGACATCGAGTCCGAGCGGACCGCGTTCCGCGCCTCCGTATGGTGGTCGGCGCCCGTCGTGGCGGCGATCCCCGAACCCGTCGGCGGACACCGACGGCGAGGGATGGCCGTCGAGCTGAAGAAGGAATCCTATCGGGCCTTTTTGGCCTGTGGGACTCCCGAGGCAGCCGACGGGCACCGGCTGGCCGAGCGGAATGCGGCTTTGGTGGTCGCTGAAGCAAAGATTTGGCGACGGTGGCAGACTGGGGTGGAGGGTGGCTGTGGCAACTACAGGGGGATCACACTCCTCAGCCTCCCCGGTAAGGCCTATTCGGGGGTCCTGGAGAGGAGGGTCCGTCGGGAAGTCGAATCTCAGCTTCAGGAGGAGCAGTGCGGTTTTCGTCCCGGCCGTGGAACACTGGACCGGGTCTACACCCTGGGCGGGGTCCTCGCGGGTCCGTGGGAGTTCGCCCAACCGGTCTACGTGTGTTTTGTGGACTCGGAGAAGGCGTTCGACCGCGTCCCTCGGGGAGTCCTGTGGGGGGTGCTTCGAACTTCAAACTTTTCTTATCAATAAATATGAATATCATTGCAGATGATTCTGCGCTGTTCCATATGATTTTGTTCAGCATTCACACGCCAATTCTCCAGAAACCGCACGGTCTAGTTTCTGGAATATCGTTATTATTTTGTGACGATGCGCGGTGACCATCTCGGACCCGCGTTGCGTTCAGGAGCGGCACGAGGAGGCGCCGACGGCCGCGCGGCACAGGACGCGGGAGCTGGAGGCGGAGCTGGACGCTTGTCGCGGCGTTCTGCACGAGAAGCTGCGGCAGCTCCAACGGCAGGTCGGTCGCTCGCTCGCTCATGACAACTTGGCGCTTTTCACAGCACACTAGCGCGCTTTTTCCTCCAAAACACCAAGCGACAAATTGACCTCCACCGGACCCTTCGCATATTTGTGCTTCGTCCTTCTTGAATGGACCGATTCTTCGTTTGCTGCTGAAAAACTCTCCCAGTTGCAGTTTCTGCGCTCAGGCCAAAACAACCTGCTCGATAGCACGTCACCGAGCGACTTAACTGCCTGCGAGCATGTGGCGAGGCTACTCATTGGATAATTAGCATGTGGCTAAGCGACTCACCTGCTAGTTAGTATGTGGCTAAGCTAGTCCCCTGCCTCGGTGCCAAGGAAATATGGGAAAAGTGAGTTGAGTTCGATTTAGACTAAAGTAGTGCTTTGCCGCCATGTTTCGATGTAACTCGTGATTATTTTCAGAATTGATTCATTTTTCAATGATTTAGATAAAAAAAAATTAATTACCATCACCTTATTCAAAAACAGGACATGAGTTCAAATTGATAGTGCAGAAAAAACAAAAATTGATGATTCAGTTCCTGGTTTGGTCAGAAAATTGGCAAATTTGTCGCGCCTTGTTTTCTCAGTAAAAGCAGATGATTGATTTTGTAAAAACAAACAAGCAAATCAAAAAAAAAATAATCAGTCTGGTTTCATTGAGGATGACAGAAATTGGAAAATATTTAACTGCTTACAGGCTGAAATTCCAAAGATTTGGTGAAGTGATTCATGGATTATGAAAATAGTGGACCCTGCATATTCACTTGGCACCTGTGGATGCACTTAATCCATTTTTTTTCCAATTTAAAAAAAAAACAAAAAAACTGCTTTCCCCCCCCACCCCCCCCCCCCCCCCAAGGCAATTATAATGGGCATCGGTTATTCATGGGTTTTGGCTATCGGCGATCCGGTCGCGTCAATGTCCTCTGTTGAAATGAGTTTTGAGAAGAAGAAGAAAAAAAAAAAAAAAAAAAAACACCGGGAGCCACAAAAGTCTTTTGACAGTTTTGTTTTTACTTGTATGTTTAAAAAACTCTCGGGTGTATCGGTTAACTGCAAAATTGTATTTCTGCATGTCCCAAAAACTGGTCCTCAACGTCTCTTCGAGTCTCCTCATAGTCACAAAATTATAGGCAAACTTCAATTATCCACCCACGGCAAACCAGAGCGGCCGTCGCCTTCTGAGCTCCATCATCGTTTTAGCGCGTTGAGCCGTCAACCTGAATGTTACCAAAAAAAAACACTTTTCCGTGCAACAAATATGTTTGCAAAATAACAACCAATGAAAATGTTGAATTGAGCTGATTGCGATTTTTGTCGGCGAACCTCGGCCTACGGCGTCGTCGGCGCGTACGGCGTCGGCCGTCTTCGCACGCGGTGTCGCCGCATCTGTCACGTTTTAAGTTAAACAAGGTCTCTAACGATTAATCAATCATCCAAATAGTTGTCGATTCATTTGAAAATGGATCAGTTGCTGCGAAAACCAAAACCCAAACATCGGCAAAGAGGTGAATCCCGAGCGGCGGACACGCGAGGGTCCTCCCTCGTTTTGCAGAGAACCCAAAGCCCTTTTGACCGCGGCGTCGTCGTCTCCCGCGGCAGGCGGCGAACGACGTCAAGTCCGGCGCCATGTTGAAGGAGCTCTACGTGGAGAACGCGCAGCTGATGAAAACGCTGCAGCTGACCGAGGAGCGCCACAAAAAGGCCCGCGACGACAACGTCCTGCTGGAGGAGAAGGTGCGCCAACTCAACAAGCTGCTCGCGGACGTCGTGCCGGCCGCGCTGCGCACGTAGGCGCGCGCTCTTCAATCCACTTTGATGCTTTTTCACGACCGATCGAGTTCCTTTAAATTCGTTTTTTAGTGTCTTGTTGACAATCATGTTAAATAAATGGTTTTTAGCAGCCCCGTGGGATACACGCAGCGTTCATTTGGGCAATTGCAGCGACTTCCTAGGCAAGCGTCATTCAAAAAAGCCCAAGGATTAAAAAATACAAAAAGGACACTCAGTGGACCGTGTCTTTACAGTTATTGATCAAATTCGCATATACAGTACCGTTGTTATCAAAGGGACATCATTGCTTTCAAAAAAGTCCGATTTTTCTAACTTTCAAAGCCAAAATGCCGTTACCGTCCGTTGTCCCAAATGAAGTTTTGTGGTTTGCACCGTTCTGTGAAGATGCTAACGATAGTTGGGGATATATGGGATTTCCGCCTTCTTTTCCATTAAAACCAACACAAATGCATCGACTTTCTTTCCAAACGGTGCTTTTTTGGTCAGATATACGACGCGGCGCTTTTGAGCTGCGTGCTTGCCGACGGCGACGCGAGCTCGTGAGGTCAAAGCGTCAGCGCATTTCATGCGCGCGGACGGCAAGTAAACTAAAAGACCAAAAGGACAAAAGGCACATTGTACTGCGCACGGTTGCTCATCACCATCACAACAAGGGAACTGGGAACAGCTTTCGCAGGTCCAAATATTTGTGACTTATAAAAACAAATGTATTGAAAGCAGCTGCAATGGCGTTGCCAAGCGAGTACATTTCGTGAATATCGGTTGAGAGTGGAGCAAGTTCCGAGGTCATTTCGATGTGCGTGCTTTGGCTTCCACGGGAACGTCGACCTCCCCGACACGGCCGCCGCGTCAGTTGGCCGTGCTGCTCCGACGCGCCGGCGGGTCTTCACGCCTGCGGACCGTACGGATCGTGGAGGCAATTCCGATATGGCTTCAAAGACGCGCGCGCATCTTTTGACGCATACCTGCACGTGTCATGGTTGATTTCGGCGCACCGCAAGTCTGCGGGAGCGTCAGTAACGACTGCAGTTCGTTGAAATCGACACAATTGCGACCGTGTTACGATTTTAAAATGGGCATCAGACGAAAAGAGTCAGTGACGCGACTCGCGGGGACGGCGGCCCAAGCGATCGCTTCGGCTCGACTTCTTTGCGTCACGGGTTCCAGCGCCGCTATTTGCATTTTACAGTCTTTGTTTTCTTCCGATGGCGGCAAACGACAATGTCGTGTTTCACATTTGTGGAAAACTGGAATATCTTCGTTGGAGCGGCGGCGCTGTGACGAATTTTCAGGCAGGAGAAGAAAATGACTGACGTCGCCCCCGGTGGCCACAGCCGGAATCGGGAGCCAGTGGAACCGTAACGCCGGAGTATTTACGATGTGGCTTACGGTTGCGCAAATGAGCGCAATGCCGAGACAAGTTTGAACAATACGTTTGTCCGCCAGAGAGTGAAACGCTAAGACTTGCAAAAGTCCATTCAAATTCAGTGGCCCGTGTCTCGACCGTTATTAAGATGAAGTGAGAATTGTGACATCGCAGAAGAACAATTCTGATAAGTCCGGATCGACCGGCTCGTTTAATTGGACACTCAAGACGCACTAACAAACGGTTTGGCTGCACAAGTCGCTTCCGCGGTCTCCTCGTCGGCGCCCCCCGGTGGACCAAAAAGAGATGACGCTCGCCTCAAGAGCCCAAGCGGGCGCTCAGGAGATGACGTGCTCCAGGACGCCTTGACGAATCAGGTGCTCGCATTTCCAGCGCGGCAGGAAGTGCTGTGGACACACGTGTCAAGCGATGTCATGTGACGACGGGTCACGCGGGGAAAAAGTACAAAAGAAGAAGAATGCACCGCGGTTGCGACCTGAGTGTTTTTCTTGAGGAAGACGAGCGTGCCGTCGTCGAGCTCCAGCTGGCCGTGGTCCTTCACGCACCTCACCTGAGGTCACAAATCCTTTTGATCAGCAGAGGTCAGAGGTCACACCTCGCAACAGTGCCCTTGAAAACTTAACTTTTAGTTCAATGACCAAAATAGCCTTTTTGACTTAACAGTCTTTCTGGATTTCACCCCAGATAAATAGACGACATTTTTGGAAAGTAAAAAGCAGCTTTCTGCTTGACGCAACCTGCTGGGCTTTGTCTGTAAGCTTCCCAAACGTTTCCACCAACCTGACGTAGCGTTTCCGAAGCTGGACGACACTCGGTCCTCAGCACAGAGCGCAAAACCGACCTTAATGTTTCTGTCCTTAGCTGACACAAAGTCAAAACGGCGATATTAACTATTTGCAGCTTGCTCCGTCGTACTCGTGTACGTTTGTCACGTACACGAGTTGCCCACGGGGCGCATACGTGACGTGACGTGACGTGACAACGGATTGGCCCCCTTCGCAAATTCTTCTTTTTGCCTTCTCCGCAGTGTGAGCACACTTGAATGTTGAAACAAATGGAAATAGAGGATGGGGCAGAAAGCACAGCTCGCAAAATAAGAAATGAAGGCTGTTTATTGAGGCCAATGTGTCGCGATTGAAATCGCATTCGTGCGCATGGCAAGGAAGCGCTTCATGTGCCGACATGCGCTTCGAAAACCGACACGCGTCGTTTTCCCACACACGATTGTGTCAAATGCAATTTCCGAACCAACACGCCGATGTCAATAAAACTGGTTTGCGGCTAGCATTTATTATTGTGGGAGTTTTTCAACAAGGTCTGTCCATTCTGCACCAGCCTGCATCAGACACGGGACAATGCGAGTCTGCTGATTGTGTTTTGCAACAACACCCAAATTGTGCCTCACACAGACGCAGGCGGAAAGAAAAATGGTAGAACTGAACAAGACTTTTGGATTAAAGTAGGGCTCGGGGGGGAAATGTAATCAAATAGCTGTTAAATTGATGCAAAATTTCTGCCTCAAAGCTCCCTGGAACCATGTTTCACACGGACATTTGTTCCAGACGGACCTGGCTAAAACGACGGAGGAGTGTCCGTCTGTCAGGGACTTTAAGACCCGTTCGGATGTGTAACCCAGTATCACATGATAAGTATGAGTTGAATTGGAGGTAGCTTCTTTCTCTCTTCTTTTTTTAAACATAAAATGGTAATTGTTAGCGCAAATGCTAATCGTGATTGCAAAGGCTGATTTTGTTATACCATACACTGAGTACCAACATATGGCGTTTAAGGACAGAAGTCAAGCCCTCAGATATGAGAATAAAATGCATGTTAGTAGAGAAAAAAATGTTTTTGTTGGGGGAGGGGGGACAATTAGTCTGTACTAGTCGATAGGATAATCGATTCTAAAAAGATTGGATAGTGATAGCCCTAGGTTAAAGGGCAAACATCTTCAACAAACAACGAGAGTCCAGCTGGCTTCATCGGAGTCAATTGAGATTAGTTCAGTTGGCAGACTGTTTTCACTTGAAACAAGATGTTTTGTCCTTTGAAATGGGTCGGGGTCTGCCAATGGAACTAGTATCGATTGACTTGAAAAGATTGGTCAAACGAGTCTTTTTGTCTTGCTGTTAATTTAGAAAGGAGTCAAAACTGACTGCAGTAAGATGTTTGCAGCAGAAATCAGATCCAGCCACCAGGTAAGAGTTGAGTTTTTGCAGTGCGTGCGTGCTGACCTGGATGTAAAGACTTTTGGGCGGTTTCATGTCCTGGGTGAGATCCAGTCCGCCGCCTCCGCCCAGAGAACGCATGAAGGACGCCAGAGACTTTTTGTAGCGCGTGAACCACTGCAGCTGCGCACACACAAGCCACGGCGGGTCAGCGAAGGCCACACGGCGGCGGGCGCAAACCGCGTCCGGCCGGCGCGCTCACCTCCTCGGCGCTCATGTGGAAGCGCACGTTCGCCGGAAGCACGCTGCCGTACTCCCAGCGCAGCGCTCGGATCCGCAGCAGCCGGTCGTACCTGAGCACACGCGCGCGGCGGACAGCCATGAAGACGAGAGAGGCGCGACGACGACATCGATTCATTGAGCCTCAATTGAATCGTTTTAAGCTCATTGAACTTCGGATGGCCCAATTTCAGCCTCCCAGCATCAGCACACATTCACCTATTTGCCAAAGGGGCCCAACGCCCGTTTCCCATGGAAAAGATTATTGGCGGTATAGCTCCGCTTCTTTAAGAATTTTGGGGGCAAATTTTTTTTTTTTTTTTCTCCTGCAATGCAATTTTAACCGCCGTCAATTATTGACGGATTTTGCGTATTCGCCAAGGAAGACAAACTTGGTCTTTGGCGATGGCACTATGTCAGTACTGCCATCGAATCTTGCCGTGTATCATTCAGACAGTGGCGAGACCGCACGACCCACCGCGTCCCGTCTTTTACGATCATCTTGTCAAATCCAACTCTGTTGGAGAGGCGGAGATGGTGCGCAGAACCGAGGGGCACGCAGAGTACGTCATCACGGCGTGTGACTAAAACGGACCAATCGCGAGAGACGATGTCCGCGGCGTTCGACAATTTTTGCGTGCGCGCGTCAAGTGACGCACGGGAGCCGCGCGGGCCGACGAGTCGGTCACGTGATGCAACGCGGGTGTTGTCGGCTGCGCGAGCGCGGGGGAGTGTAAAGAGGCCTTAACCAGTTTTGAAATCAGAAGTCTATAAAAACATGTTCTTCAACTATTACATTTCTTTTCTAAGGGAGGATTGGTCACAAAAATAATGCTTGCAATTATCTCAGTGGTATTACACCAGAACACAATTAGCACATTTTTTATTTGCTTTCGCGGGCCACATAGAATGATGTGGCGGACCGGATCTGGCCCCCGGGCCACCAGTTTGACACCTGTGCTAAAGCTTTGGTAAACATCGGTTTATGCGCAACGGCGACCGAGTCTGTTGACAACGGCGAGCACGGGAAGCGATGCGCTGCTCACAATACACGAGCCTATTGGTCGCCGTCAAGGTGCCCTTGGACGGAGTTGGCGTTGGGATGGCACGCTGCACGGAAGACAGCCCCCCAAAAATGGAACATTCAAATTTTCATTTTGCCGTCGTTAAATGTTCAAACTAGGCATAATGTTACAGTGGCAGCAGAATGTCTTATTTCAAGTCTAAACTAAATACAGTAAGACTCATCCCATAGAAAGTAACTTGTTTTCAGACGATTTTCTCTCACTTCCAGCTAGTTCTTGAAATAAGTATGAAAAAAACAAAAAACAAAAAAAAAAACACTCCACTGGCATTTTTGGGGTCTCAAAACTACTGAAGTCTTATTTTTTGAGACTTTTGACTTGAAAGAAGAATTTTTCGGTAAGATTTGCAGTGACCTGGCAACTCAACTTAAGGACTGTCGCTGTGGAATCTGTGTCACGTTCGGCGTAATGGCGCAGTGACGTCAACACGCAACGGCAAGATCATTTCCCCCTGAAAGCGTTCGTGCGAGCTCACAAGTAGGCGGCGACGCAGCGACGGTTCCTCAGCAGGCAGCAGTGACGTAATCGGATTGTCGGAAGCAAGTCTGCCGTGCGGCCGCTTTTGGTCTCGTGGCTGCAAGGCAAACGTCAGCCGCTCGTCATTGCGCTCCAAAGTCAGCGGCGGCTCGGACGACCAAAAATACGCACACGTCAGCCTGGTTGTGTTCGTAGAGAGCTTCCGTCTCTTGCAGCACCTGCCGGACGCCGTCCTCCTGCGCACACGCGTGCCGCACATCACTACAAAAAAGTCCAAGTCCTCGTTGGACTCGTGCTTCAGGCAATGGCGAGAGGAGTGGGGGCCTCCCACTCGTCAGCAATTGACAACTTTTTATTCTTTACACACTACAACATAAGACATTCAAACAAACAACACTTCGGGAAATAAACAATAAAACAAGAAGAGCAGCAATGCACAAAAGTCTCTTTTTGTACATTAAACATTTCAAATGCAACTCTCGTTGTTGACCCCAACTTCTTGCCGTCCGGGGAATCCACTTTTAGTCAAAAACGACGATGACATCAGGTAAGACGTGCTTGTTCTAGTTTAGTTTTTATTTATTTTGGGGGGTTGTTTGTTTTGGTTGGGTCAGGGTGCTTTTTGATTGGCTATTTTCGTCCTACGTCACAATTGTCAGTGTCAAGTCTCCGGTGACGTCGGAGATGACGTAGGTGCCCACACGCACGCACACACACACACACACACAAAGACTTTTGCTCGGAACAATCGACTTTTAGCACACGGCAGACCTGAGAACAATCTATAGATAATTTAATATGATTAAAAATTGTCTTGCGTTTGACGTGCTTGGTCGGGCAGGGGCAAAATCCACACAAAAACAGACCGATTGTCTCGCTGTGTGTACCGGGCCTTTGCCGCGTGCGAGGTCAAAAGTGTGTCGACAAGCAAGAAAAGGTCGAAGAAGAAAAAACCACCACATGAGCTATTTTGGGTTCTCACGTTAAAAGCCGGAAGTTGTCCGTCGTTGATCCGCTGGAGCTCTCGAATCAAGTCGGCGGCTTTCTCGCAAAACATCTTTCGACGTTTTCCGCAGACTTCCACACTTGGCGCCCAAAAAAAGGGACTTCCGCGTTTGGGTCACGTGACGCTCCGGTGGCCGCTCAGGGACAAACTTGCTCCTTCCCCTTTTCAATCGACGCAAGGCAAACGTCATCCAGGATGCTGGCAGTGGCAGGTTTTTCTCGGGCACGTTCCTAAATCAGGTAAGACTTGTTCACGCCACCCGACCAGTGGAACATGTTACGTTGGAACAAGATGAAAAAGATGACGAAATGCTCAACGTTTTTCTTTTATTTGGTGCTTAACCCTCATGCTAACACAATGCTAACATACTCAGGCGCTTGTCTTCACTAATATGGAAAAGGTGAACAATGATCGTCCATCGAGATGAACGTAAAGTGTCAAAATCTATCCACTGTACGTATAATCGTGCTTTAATATGAATGCTAGTCTAAGAGTCTGACGTATGGTTACATGACATTACTGACAGGAAACACGTGTTGATGGTTTGTTTGTTATCATCTGAATCGTGTCATTCACGTCTCTGCTTTTTTCCATTGGATAAACGGGCATCTGAAGCGGGGTGTCAAATGAACGAGGTGGCCCTAAAGGCGTCTTCGTTCAATCCGATTAGCCGTGCTTGTTTTTCCCACATCCTTGGATGCGGCGCGGTGCGGTCACGTGGTCGGAGGCCTCAACTGCGATTGGCTGCCGCTCGCCGCGCTCCTGGGCCGGCCGGGACTCCTCGGCTCGCTCCCTCGTCGAGACGCTCCGCCGCCCTCCCCCCGCCCCCCTCACCGTCTGGTGTTGCCTTTACAGACATGCGGAAGCGGCGGACGTCAACGGCTGTGCAGCAAGAGGAGCGGTACGGTGACGGAGACCTCAAGCAGCGCGCCGAGGAAGCATCGCGGCCCGCTGCGCCTTCCGAGCTCGACCCGTCGCCGCTCATGAAGCCCTTCGCCAGGTTGCCCAGGTTTGCCCTCTCCATCGGCTTCCATTCTACTCGGGGGCTCTGACCGCTCGACCGGAATTGGCCAACGTCTCGTTGGGTCAACGTCACGCATTCCACGGAAGAAGCCTGCTAGTGAGGAGGACAACAACAACAACAACAACAACAACAACAACATAGCAGCATGACTTCATCAGAGGAAGGCGCTTGTGTGTTGAGGGGCAGTTTAGGCAGGAGACCCTTTTGGACACTTTCCTACATTTCCCCATTTTGCAAAGGGAAGTCCGAGAGCAAACCATCGCATCTGATCCAGGTTATTGAAATGTTGGGGATCAGCAGGGACAAACCTTTTAACCAAGTACGCTGGATGCTTTGACCCTTTGCGAGCTGGTCTACGAAGGACACCCTGTTAAAAGCCATAATGTTTTTGGAGCTCTCCCATTTTGGGCGCCAACATTTATTCGGGCGCCAGCTCCTCGGCTCAGCGGGTCCGACCGGCCTTTGTCCGTAACGCGCGCGTTCATTTTCCAGTCAGAGTTGTTTCAAATTTAGGAGCCAATCAGTGTGGTGGATTTGGAAATGAGCAAAGAGTTCAAAAGCACAAATCGCAATTCTTTTCCAAGCAAGGTGCCTCCTTTTCACCGCACCAGAGACCAATTAGACTTTCAGCTCTCATAATGTCTTTGTGAGTATATCGCATGCGCGTGTGTGTGCGCGCACCAATTTAGAACACACGCTGCCTTCCTGGGGTGGGGGGGGGCTCGTCGTATTGGCTGTGATGATGTGTTTGCCACCTGACCTTTAACCTGCGATACCACGCGTTGTCCCGTGACCTTCCAGGGGCGGCGTGATGTCCAAGGCGTGGCGCGCCGCCCGGTGGCTGCTGCTGCTGTACGCGTCCGTGCCCTTCATCGTCAAGCTGTGTCCGTCCATTCAGGCCAAACTCGTCTTCCTCAACTTCGGTAAGTGGGTCGCGGCGACCCCGACCGTGACCCCGAGCCGGCGCGTGTTGATCGCCCGCCCTGTCGTTCCCCCCCTCCCTCAGTGCAGTTGCCCTTCTTCCTGGACCTCAAGCGACCTTCGGACGCCGGCCTCAACCACACGCTCAACTTCTACCTGCGGCCGGAACGGACGCTCAGCATTGGCGTGTGGTAAGAACGCGCGCACACGCGCACGGCACGTGCTGCTACTGGTGGATGATGTCACGCTTAGCGCTTTCGTTGTGTCTGCATATTCGTGTGCGCGCATCTGTGTTTGGGTTTATGGTGTGTGTGTGTGTGTGTGTTAGGCACACAGTTCCTTCAGACATGTGGAGAGAAGCTGAAGGCAAACCCGAAGAATGGTTTGAATCCACACTAAGCTCCGCCCACCCAGCCGTCCTCTATCTCCATGGAAACACAGGGACCAGGTCTCTCACACACACACACACACACACACACACCGCTGTTTGGGCACCCTGGTAACGCGTCATGTCAACTTCTGTGTGTGTGTGTGTGTGCGTGCACGCACGCAGAGGCGGCGACCACAGAGTTCAACTGTACAAGGTAACCGGTCAGCCGTAGTGGATTTTGTGGGCCGGACGGATGAGCTGACGGCTGCCTTCTTTCAGGTCCTCAGCTCGTCGGGCTACCACGTGCTCGCGTTTGATTACCGAGGTTCGCAAAACACTTTTCCGTCGCGCCGCTTCGGCCATCGAGCTCAGCGTGTACATGCGTTTGTGCACGTATGGACGTGTGTGTGTGTGTGTGTGTACGTATGCGTGCGCGTGTAGGCTGGGGCGATTCTCAGGGCTCGCCGTCGGAGAGCGGGATGACGTCGGACGCGCTGTTCGTGTACGAATGGCTGAAGAAGAGGCGGGGCGGAGGTCGAGTGTACATCTGGGGTCATTCGCTGGGAACGGGGTAAACGAATGCAATACGTGCCCGCTGGAGCCCCGCCCCCTCGTCACATGTCGTGACTTTTGTTTCAGCGTGGCCACCAACCTGGTCAGACAGCTGTGTGACGGAGGTAAATCGCACACAAATGCCATATGCGCAGCGCCAACCGCCGCAGGGTCAGCCGGGAGTAAAGAATCAAACGCGTTCCTTTCCAGGAAGTCCTCCTGACGCTCTGATCCTGGAGAGTCCTTTCACCAACATCAGAGAGGAGGCCAGGAGTCACCCCTTCGCCGCGGTAACGGCCACGTCACGCCCACGACACGCCACCCTCGTCGCGCGCCCGTCACGTGACCGCCCGCCTTGTTGTTGGCAGGTGTACAGACACCTGCCTGGTTTTGATTGGTTCTTCCTGGACGCCATCGCCGCCAACGACATCCGCTTCGCCAACGACGACAAGTCAGTCAACTTTGACCCTTTTCAGAATCACAATCCTCTTTATTTGCCAAGTACGTCCAAAAAACACACGAGGAATTTGTCTCCGGTCGTCGGAGCCGCTCGAGTACGACAATTGGCGGAGAACACTTTGGAGACGGAAAGACACTGACACAAAAAGAAAAAAAAAAAAAAACGGTCAATAATATAAAAATAAAGGGTTGCTAGTTTTCTGCTAATCGATTATTTGATCAATTGCCAACTATTTTGGTAATCGATTAATCGTTAAGCGCCGTTGTTTAATTGTTTAATCAACCTCTCGACAGTAAAAGTTCTGATTTCTGTCAATTTGAAATCATGTCCTGTTTTTGAATACAGGGATTCAAATGAACAAATATTTGTTATCCGATTAATCAATTAACCGAATGAATAAGATGAAGCGAACCCGTTTCCTGTTTATGCTACGCTAACAAGCATGTCAAAGCAAAACCAATCTTAATACCGGGATTGGTCTTCAGACCTAAGTCAAACACATGTATATCGTTTATTTATCCAAATATGATATGCTACATGTAAATATGTAGGAGCGAAGCCTAAACACCGTCTAGTGTCGTCTTTGGATTAAAAAAAGTGTCGGCTTCCTTCGCCGCTCGCCCGAGCGAGGAGGAAGTGCTTCTGCCGCTTTTGCCTTGCACATGCGTCGGATTAGATCAAATTAAACCAATGAATCGATTATTCACACAATAGTTGCGGTCTTGGTTTGGAGGCGGAAGGCAAAGAGTCGATGGGTGGATTAGTCCAAGTTCACGTCGGCGCGCGAGTGGCGTCATCCGGTGGACGCGAGAGGAAGTGCAGCTCTTTCCTCATCGGGCCGGCGTGTGTTTTTTTGTCCAGCGTGAATCACATCTCGTGCCCCGTGTTGATCCTTCACGCCGAGGACGACCACGTGGTTCCGTTCCACCTGGGCAAGGAGGTAGGTGTGGCGGACAGCCCGTCGGAGGAGAGCGGGGTCGCGAGTCCCGAGTCACGCCGCCTGTCGCGTGTCCCTCAGCTGTACGAGGTGGCGGCGCGCTCCGAGAGCCTCGGCGGTCACAAAGTTGAGTTTGTGGCCTTCCCCTCGTCGCTGGCCTACAGGCACAAGTTCATCTACAGGAGCCCCCGGCTGCCCGCCATCCTCAGGTAGCCGCGCCCGCATGCTCACTTCCCGCAGACCAGTCAGCGTCTGTCAAAGTACAACTTGACAACTTCTTGTCACATTAGGACAAAAATCTCCTCAAAGTTCAGTCAACACATCCTTGAAAGAATACAATTTGAACTTTTCTGTCATCAAGAGGCATTTCTTATAGAAGACTGGGTGTTTTTCCGAAAAAATGAAGATCAAAAGTTTCGTGAAACTTTATTTTTTGAACCAATGAAATGATTTTCTTGCAAAGAAATATGGCAATTTTTCACATGAGATGACTTTTTAGTTTTTTTCTGAACTTTTTAGGTACAATTCTGATTTCACTCGTCCGATTTGTGCATATTGTCAATTCAAGTACACTTATTTTCCTATATTTAAGCACAGCGCTAATGCTACATGCACAAGTGACTTAAAATAATTAGCTGCCTTATTTTTGCTGAACACTAAGGCCTACTACGCACGCTATTGTCTTGGAACGTCGGTCGGGATGGCGGGACTCGGAGAGCGTCGAATGTCTTGGGGCGAGAAGCGCGGCTCGAGACATTTTCAGCTTGCTCGCGGGTGGCAAAAGATGCGTGAACCTGACGCGCACGGCGTGCGATGATTACGCGAAGAATTCCAGTAAAAAATGTCAAAGCAAAATGAGTTGCTGCAGATTTGCATGGAAATCAGTTGGAGGGATCGCGCCGAGGAAAGACGACGGCAAATACAGACAAGGTCCAAAGTTTGGCAACGGCCAAGATGTTTGTCAAATGGAAACAAACAAAGTCTATTTGCGCCTTTCTAAAGTTCGGGAGTTCATTTTGAGCCCGTCTTTGACGCGAAAAGGTCCGACCGGCTCCGGTATCCCGCCTCCGCTTCGCCGAGCTCCGTGCCCGTGAGCGATCCGCGCGCCCGGTCCGTCAAAGCTTTGAGAAACCCGTCTCGGGATCTTTGTGGGCCCAGCGCGGCCCCGCGGGCTTCTGCCGTCTCGTACTCGGAGGTATTCCGATGGAGGTTGCGCTCGTGAAATATGCCGCAACGAAGAAGACCGCGGCTTCCCGCTCGCTTCTTCTCCAATCCCCGGCACTTCATTTGCGTCTTTCTCTCGCCGCCCCGTTGACGATTGGCAGCGAAACGGTCGCCGGTTCTGCGATCGCACCCCAATGTCTTCCGTATTTCGAGAGCGAGAGAGTCCGAGTGCGTTAAATCTCTTTCTTGCCGAAAGAAAAGAAGCCGCACCTTTCTGATCTCCGGACGCAACACCCACGCTCGCGGCACCCGCCCTGCTTCGATCCGTAAAGCATTCCGATTTAGCCGGCCGGGAGCTAGGAAATGGGCCTAAAGGTCACGATATAGTTCCGGTCTGTTGCTCCTTTCGAGTTCAATCGAGGCGCAAAATTGTTCTGAGGCTCGAAAAGACATTTAACGTCCCCGACGTGTCGTCGTCCTCACACGTCCAAAACATCAATGGCGTCACGTCAGAACTAAGAAAAAAGCGGCATAACCTCAACGAGCGCACAAAAATACGGAGGATATAAACGAAACGCTCAGGAAAGCAAATGGTTTGACTGGACTCGATTTTGTGTTTCAGCGATTTCCTGGGCACGCCTCGTCCCAGCAAAGAGTGATGCCACGGATGACGACTCTACGACGACTTTGTTTTCATGTGATGATTTTTTCCTGCTCGTATTAAGACTGTTACACGTGAATGACCAATAAACTATTTATGCTTTTAAATCAAACCGGTGTGGACTACGTGACCCGCGGCGCACCTGTGATCACCTTCAGCCAAATGAAAAGCAACCTTTTCACATTTGTGACCTTCCAATCACAAACTTGGATGCGTTCTGAGCAAACAATTGTGAAGCGGAATGAAAACAAATGTTACGCGAAGGTAAATGCGCAAAGTGCATTTGTCGCTGCCAGGGCGACCCATTGCCTCGATAAAGTCACCTAATGAGTATGTACGCAGAGTCGGCCCGTATGGAAGTTGCGTGTCCGGTCGTCAATGAGGTACGTTTGCCGGACGTCGGCGAGTCGCGCGCAAGTCGAAAGCTGGGTTCGTGCTAAAATAAAATCCCCGAGCTCCAAGCAACTCGCGATGGGGCACCGCCGACGATCGTCTGCGATACATCCCGAACGGAATCAGTTCGGCCGTTTACATTTTGGCACCATTTTTTCCGGACAAACCGCTCGGCCTACCGCCTCGCTGTATTTCAATGTTGCTCACGATGGATGGCGGTACTTTTTTGGGACCGGTTTAGATCAAAGACTATCAATAGGATTTAGGGCCGGACCGAAACGGTTCGTTCGGCGTCCGATCTGGCGCGGCCGGAGCTATTTTGCCGAGAACGGCGGGCCGACACTTGACGCAGCGATGCGAACGGCCGCCATTTTCACTAACGTGCTACTTTATCCAGATGACAGTTACTTCGTCAGACCGTCGATCGTTCCGATCGCGTCAACGGTGACTCTTGGCGAGCGATCGTCCGCGGCTAACGATCGGCCCGTCCGTCCGATGGCATTTTGACAATCGGCCGAGCGCTTCCCCGTTTCGTTGTTTGTCTTACAACCGATCCGCAGCCAAGGTGCGAACAAATGCGCGGCTTCACTGCCGCCGCGCTCGATTTCTTATTTCCCGTGGGGAAAGTCTATTTGATCGTTGTCACGTTTTCATTTCCACACGAAGAAGAGCGTTTTACCGGCATGTTGAGCGCGCAACGCATCGCGGGTCCATTCTTCATAGCCGAGTGCGCGGCGGGAGACGGTCACGCAGCCGAGGGCCGACCCGCTGAAGGACTTAACGATACCAAATCGCCGCTTCGGAATCTCGTCACCGGGAACGAAACAAGGTTTCTCGCTCTTCGCATCAAAATTACAACGGTGGGAACACGTGTGTGTGTGTGCGTGCGTGCGTGCGCGCGCGCTCTCGTGTGTGTTACGGGGGGACGCAATCAGGAACAGCAGCGACTGTAGAATGCAAATAAAAGGAGCATCGTTGGCCGCAATCACGTTTTGAAAACCAGATTAAGGGCAGTCCTGTGTGTTTCCCGCCACGCCGCAGAACGCAAACAAAACGGGCTGCTCCAGTCTTCCTGCCTGTCAGCTCGCCGTGTCCCGATCAGTTACGAGTCTTGACGGACGTGTACCGAGAATGGCGTGCTTGTCACGTTCGGGGACTTCCCTTATGCGGCACGTCAAGGCTGCACCGAGCAGCTCGTTTAACGTGGCTTCAACTACATATTTAATATTTAACTTATGGGACGACCGGTCGGCACGTCTGCCTCGCAGTTGCGGGGACCGGGGTTCAAATCCCGGCCCCGCTTGTGTGGAGTTTGCATGTTCTCCCCGTGCCCGCGTGGCTTTTCTACGTGCTCGGTTGAACGCGGACTCTAAATTGCCCGTAGGTGTGAATGGTTGTCTGTTTCGTGTGCCCTGCGATTGGCTGGCGACCGGTTCGGGGTGTACGCCGCCTCCCGCCCCAAGATAGCTGGGATAGGCTCCGGCATGCCTGCGACCCGCGTGAGGAGAAGCGTGACAGAAAATGGATGGAAAAGGGATATTGAAAGTAACTAAAAAGTTACTTGGAATGTAATTTTGTGACTTTTGAACTCAAGTGATCAGTAAAGTAACTCAGTTCCATTTTCAAGGTAACTGCTGCAACGCTGATTGGAGGTTAATTGACGACTCCAAATTGCCCGAGGTGAATGCTTGTTTTTATGTGACAAATGGTTAATTAATCAAATATATTACAAACGCACATTCACCTGACCCATCTGTTAGTTTGAATCGATTACTGGTAAATAATACAAAAAAAACATGCATAGAATATTTGTAAGATAAATCGAAAAATAGATGGACCGTAGGTGAGGAAATCCCTCAATTCCTTGCAATTGTCCGTTGAGGAACATTGGCCTTAAACTGTTGGACTATTTTCTCCCGCACTTGTTCACAAAGAGGTGAACAAGTGCGCCCCATCGTCGCTTGTGAATGAATGAAACAATTCAGGGAAGCAATCATGGCAGCCACCTGTTCCCAATTCGCCTGTTCGCCTGCGGGATGTTCCAAACACGTGTGGGATGAGCGTTCGTCAACTTTCTACCTTTTTTGGAACGCGTTGCAGCCATCAAATTCGAAGTTCAGGATTATTTGCTAGAAACAATCAAGTGGATCAGTTTGAACATGAAATATCTCGTCTTTGTAGTGTATTCAATTAACTATAGGTCGAACATGATTTGCAAATCATTGGATTCTGCTTTTATTTACGTTTAACACAACGTCCCAACTTCATTGGAATCGGGGTTGTATTTGACTTTTTTTTTTAAACTCGTGTTAAAGCAAATCAAAAATCCAATGTGGCGCTTGAGCACAAAAGTTTGCCCAGCCTGCTTTAAACCTTTTCAACATTTTGACAGCAAATGCTCTGAAGCTTTTTTTTTTTTTACCCCCCCCCCCTCCTTCACATGGCAGGACGAGCTTCGATCAAGCGCAACCGCGGCGAGTCGACACCGAACAGGACGAGCGCACTGGTACCTTGACTTCCAAGTTTCATTCCTTCCGTGACCAAGCTTGTGTCTTAATGCACAAAGCAATTTTCCCCCATAAAATATCTGCTTGTGGTGACGCCCCCTCAAAAAGGTTTCGAACTGCCTAAATAGCCGCAATAGGCGGCAAAGCGCCGCACGAAGCTTCTCAACTCACTTCACCGTAGTTCCTAGGCACCAAGATACCGCGAGACGGCGTCAAAGCAATACTTTTATATTAGACAAGACTTCGGCCTGAGCACAAAAAGCAACATAATAAGTAGCAAATCGCAACTACGCGGGGGCCACCGTAAGCCGCTCCGGCCCCCCCAAAACCTGCAATTATTTGGAAATCGAGTCATCGGTAAAGTAACGAAGTTCCTTTTTCAAGGTAACCGTGGCAACACCGGAGAGACGCACGTCCGCCTTGCAGACTCGCAACTGGAAGGGCAGCCAAAGGTGGCGCTACAACGGATTGACGCCAGGGGGGCCGGATACAAAAGCGCACGTTGTTTACATTTCGGTGGGAAATTCCACTTTCCAATCATGTGCTGCTTTGTGTCGGGCCGTCGCACAACGTCGCCATTCAAACTTTTAAGCTTGTGGTTGTTGAAGGGATTTGAGGCACTTTTTCAAGGCACTGTATGAAATGAAGGCTGTTTTAATCATTGATTCATCCAAAAATCGGATCAAAGAAAGGGAAGCAAATTAAAAACTTTCTTCAAAAACGGAACATTAGTTCAAATTGTCAGTGCAGAAAAATGCATAAACACAAATAGATGATGATGAGGATGAGGATTCTGTGACCGACCTCTTTGCTCTGTCAGAAAATCAACCATTGTTTTCGAAAGTAAAAGTCTCATTTTGAAAAACACAAAGCTTGTGCGTCTGCTGTCGAGAGGCCGAAATTCGGAGGATTTGGACCATTTGAAGTCGTACGACGTCTCAAATCAATTATTCAAACAGCTGCCGATTCATCGGATCGTCCACGAGTTGTCGATGCGTTTTCGTGGCAGTGAAACACAAACGCCGCTAACTGTCGGAGACTCCCTCGCCAACGCTTTAATGTTCACGCACACGTTTACAAGTTGATTGGAACCGTTGTCATGGCGACAAACAAACAGACCAAAAAGTCTTCACCCTTTCCAGGAGGTCAGCGCCATCGCGGTCACGAGGGTCCCGATGACGTTCGCGGGTCGGCGCCGGTCCCCTGGTAGAGGAGCTTGTTCTCGATGCCGCGGCGAACGATCCTCTGCTGCGCTCGCTGCCTGGCGTTGCTCACGCGACAGTAGCACCTGCGGTGGCGGCACCGCCGCAACAACAACACAACACAACAACAACAACACACTTCCCGTCAGTCACGTCGGGTGACCTCATTTCATGGCCTCGAGAGACACAACTGACCAGGAAGCAAACGTGGTCAACAGGAAGCCCCCCGCGCCGACATCAAAGGACCGTTTCACACGACCTACACACACGCGCACACACACCATCAAGATCTGACGAGCATCCAGACATGACCAATAGATCATCGTGTGTGCGCCATCTGCGTCCACTGACTGGTGGCCAAAAAGTGCAGAAGCCCGGCGGCCAATGAGGCTCCGGCGCCATGAAGGACCGCCTCCCTGGCGCACGGCGTCTTCTGCACGTCGAGAATGCCCAGCAGACGGTAGCCCTGCGCCCACACGGGTCACTTTATTAGGGGCAACTTCGATTACGTGTCCGACAAGGTTCAAAGTTCATCGGATCGAGGAGGTCGTGATGATGCGCTCAGGGACAAAAGTCGAGTCGTTTGTTTCAGTCTTTGTTCAAGCGCGACGTCACTACCAGAAATCTTTTCTTAAAAACGTGAGTGAAATAAGCAATTTCGGATTGTCCAATAATTGTGTGCAGTAACATCAAATTACAAGATATTGAATATACTTAACAATTGTGCAACTTATTTTGCGATATCTTGAATAATTAAGAGTCGAATATTAGATGTTAAAGAATTACAAAAGTAAAATGCTTATGTATAAAAAACAGCCCAAATAAAACGCAATACGACACTACATACTTATTTCCATATTTGATGATGATGATGATTATTACATCCCATCAAGTCAAATCAATATGACACGACGGGGCCGGTAAATGCGCCGTTACACGTGCGATGACGGTTTCAAAAGCATTTTTGTCTTGTCAGGACACGCAACGCCAAGCTAACGTCGCGTGAGGTACGGGAAGGCTAACCTTTTGCTTGCTCGTCTCTTCTTCTTCGAATTCTTCTTTCTCGGACATTTCAACTCATACGCGCTGCTTGTTTGTGGAATAATGTGTCTTTAAAGGTGAAAAGACGGGCAGAAATCAGAATTTGATTCTGATTCTGAAGACGGGCAGAAATCAGAAGAAATGCCTCGGAGGTGCGATCACTTTTAATGTCCGACTTGTCTGCAGAGAAGGAACTAAAGGTTGTTCGCAACTTTTTGTTCCGCTCTACGTTTCAACAACATTCGAGCAATTCAACGTTACCTGGCAACGTAAATGTCGAAAAAGCATTTAAAACTAAAAAGTGATAAAAACTCTAACTCTAGTACTTTTTCTATTGATTTGCTGAGAACAATTGGCCGGAATTATGATTTCCGGTTTGTTTCTGTCGCCATGGTGACCACGCATTACCTTTCGTTTCGCACACGTCAGGTGAAAAGAAAACTCGCGTTCGCATCGTCGAGTGGGGTGAAAAGCAGGAATCCTAACGGTTAGAGCATATGGGACGCTGCTTGACGTCGTCCGGTAGACAAAACATCACGCACAGCACTCTCCGCGCCTACTCTCTGGCGCCCCCTGTGTCTCGCATCCGCCATGACAGTAAGTGTAACAGTGACGTCATCACACGGGGAGGTTGTTTTTTGCACCCAAACCAAATAAGTTTTTGCATCCTCCTTCCAAAAATGCTCAATTTGAAATAGTCGACATATCCCGTTTCCATCTTTATCAGAATCATCTTCGTCTGCCAAGTGTGTCGGAAACACACAAGGAATTTGTCTCCGCTCCAGTACGACAACCGACAGCCGTTGTGACAAAACCTAATTTGAGGACATAGGAACACAGTACGCAGAGTCACTGAGCAGCGAAGGGTTGCCAGTAACGCGGTAATGCTGATACAATGACAATTGACCATCGCACCTCTGACTTCTGCGTTGACCGTTCTCAAACAGGATGTGAGACGCATCTTCAAACTACAACCCCAGTTCCATTGAAGTTGGGACGTCGTGTTAAACCTAAATGAAAACAGAATACAATGATTCGCAAATCATGTTCAATCTATTTAATTGAATACGCAACAAAGACCAGATATTTAATGTTCAAACTGATCAACTTGATTGTTTTTAGCAAATAATCGTGAACTTAGAATTTGATGGCTGCAACACGTTCCGAAAAAGTTGGGACGGGGGTCACGTTTACCACGGTGTTACGTCACCTTTTCTTTGAACAACATTCAATAAACGTTTGGGAACTGAGGACGCCAATTGTTGAAGCTTTGTACGTGGAATTCTTTCCCATTCTTGCTCGATGTACAGCTTCGGCTGTTCAACAGTCCGTATTTTAAGAAGAAGAAGAAGAATATAATGCGCCACACATTGTCAATGGGACACAGGTCTGGATCGGAGGCAGGCCACTCTAGTACCCGCACTCTTTTACTATCAAGGCACGCTGTTGTAACAAGTGCATAATGTGGTTCGGCATTGTCTTGCTGAAATAAGCAGGGGCGTCCGTGAAAAAGACGTCGCTTGGATGGCAGCGTACGTTTCTCCAAAACCTGTATGTACCCTTCTGCATTAATGGTGCCATCACAGATGTGTAAGTGACCCACGCCATTGGCACTAACACAGCCCCAAACCATCACAGATGCTGGCTTTTGAACTTTGTGTCCGGAATTGGGGTTGTACAAAAGATGCGTCAAAGTCTGCGCGGACCAGCTGGCTCCAGTTTTCGCACAGATCTTTGGAACCAAGTGACATCCCATCCTACCTCTCCGAGACTCCTGCAATCTCGGGGCCGAACGGCATCTGCGGTCACGGAGTCCCTCGAACGCCTCGTGCTCGACCACCTCAAGAGCGTTACGGGACCCCTGCCGGACCGGGTCTGCGGATGACACAGTCAACACGGGACCGCACTTCATCCCGGAACACCTCGACGGCGCGGGGACCTACGCGAGGACCCCGTTCGTGGACTTCAGCTCTGCGTTCGACACCGTCATCCCCGAACTCCTCTCCTCCTCGCGTGGCAAATAACGAGTCGTGTGACATTCGCAAGTGAAGGAAGAAGTCACAGAAGGAATGAACAAGCGAAGGTCAGACAGGGAGGCGCTCAGCATAAGACGTTTAATAGCGGAAAGAAGACGCAAATCCATAAATATGACATCAAATACAGGAAGTGATGTATAAGAATCAATCTCGATAAATAAGCAATGAGCACACCGCGCCAGACGTCGTCTTTGTCTTCACGCCGGCGGATGTCCGCCACGAGCTAAAGCGCGCGTCACAAACGTTTGGCGTTTGCGCGGTCACGACGGCGTCAAGCCACGATGTCGTAGAGGCTTCCCACGCGACACAGCCAATCGCGCAGCGCCTGGCGCACGCGCGCGTCGCTGACGTGGCAGCTCAGCTGGCAGAGGCTCGGGTAGAGCGCCGGCTGGAGAGCCAGGAAGGTCGAGTCCGGAAGGAGCAGGATTCCGTTCAGCAGCGTCGCCACCATGTTGCTCCACGCCTGAGGGACACGCACACACACACGAGGGACGTGTCACGTCGCGTCGCGTCGCGTCGCAACACGTCACAACTAGTGTCGCGTATCGTCACTGTCGGGCAGAAAGCTCCTATTTCCAAATTCGGTCCGTTTAATTGGGTCGCAAACGGATATGATTGGCCATTCCCCACACGGGGGGCGGGAGGGATCATTTTGACAACCGTCTGACCAATCAGGAGCGTTGAAACCGGCTCGCGCTCTTCGACCGCACAAGTTAACGGCACAACAAATAGGCTGTTTTCGCTTGCGTGAAAAGTTGCGACGGCAGGATTCCGCCTGCCCGACGCCGGCGTCACACGTTGTGATGTCATGACATGAGACGACACGTGACGTCACGACACGCCGTGATACGTCGTGACGTGGCGCCACGTCAGGACACGTCTTGACATGCGACAGCGCCTGATGTCGTGACGCGTCGTGACATGTGGCGCCACGTCACGACATCACGACGTGTCGTCGCCTGTCCAGACGTGTCACGACGTCGTGATACGTCTGGACAGGCGACGCCACGTCGTGATGTCGTGACACGTCGTGACGTGGCGACACGCGGGAAGCCCGGCGATAACCAAATCGAGTCGTACTGTGACCTGGATCTGTGCGCGCGCGTCCGCCACGGCGACGTGCCCGTGAGAGCTGACCGCCGAGCCCGATCTGGACCGGAGGACTTCGGCGCCGGCGCTGTGCGAGTGTCTGAGGGGGGGCGGGGCCGGGGCCTGCGTGGGCGGGGTCTGCTGCTCGCGCGCGTGGCGTCCGCTGTCCTGCTGCCGCTTTCTGAGTTTGTATTGGCTCACCAGCTTGCCCAGGCTCCTGTCGGTCGCCATGGAGACCAGCTTGTTCCCGGCACTCTCCCACCAGTCCTTACCTCCGCCGCGGAAGCTGGGAGGAAGACTTCCTGCGCAGCTGAATGACAACACGCACACGTCCGTCCGTACATACGCAAAAAGATCCAGTTCCATGTGTGCGTACCTGGAAATGTTTACAATTGCTATAGATGCCACAAGACGGTGGCAAAGCACTACTTCTGTTGAAATGAAACTCCTCAACTCACTTCCACAGTGTGCCTTGGCACCAAGACACCACAAGATGGCAGCAAAGTAATACAGCGGTGCCTTGTGATACGAGCTTCATTCGTTCCTTGACCACGCTCGTAATCATCCATCCATCCATTTTCTGTACCGATTATTCTCACGAGGGTCGCGGGCGTGCCGGAGCCCATCCCAGCTATCTTCGGGCGAGAGGCGGGGTACGCCCTGAACTGGTCGCAAGGCATGGAGAAACAAACAACCATTCGCAAACACAAACAGGGAGATTTCGAGTTGTAAACAAAGTTTGACGGCTAACCGCACGCTGTTGTGCTAGAACGTACGATGACTAAGGAAGCGGCAATGACGCCCGATGGCCACCGCATGGAATAAGGGCGCTGGGTACTTATCGCGCATCTTTTCCTCGGTTGCGTCAACTTGAACAGCTGAGACGGTGAAAAACAGTTAAATGCTGTAGCTCAACAATACTGGACTGAAATGTTCTCACGTTTTCAGGACTAATCTTCAACCAAAACGAAACACAAAAATGACCCAACTGGGCCTTTTTTTTTTTAAAGAATGAAACTTTTTGTCACACTGCATCAGTTGCTCGCCGCTCCTTCTGGTGTGCACGCCTCGGCCACCTGGGGGCAGCATCAGAAGGATTTACCGCTCGTCTGAACTCGCGGGCTCATCGGTACGGCGCTCATTTGAATGGTTCTTCGCAGAGGATAAAGAACCCGCGGCAATGAGTACGGTCATATTTTCCACTCGTGCTTCAATTTGAGCCAGGAAAACCTCCGCACACGTGACATCGGCTCGTCTCACAGGACCGCGAAGCCTTACCTGAATCCCGGACTCTGGGCGGGCGTGTCCCCCGGCGGCGCGCGGGCCTCGTGACACACGCCCCCGCATTCCTCCGAGGGCGTGTCGCCCCCCGCCGACGTGGGCGTGGACGACTCTGACGGCAAGAGCGTCAGGAAGAAGGCGCGGCGGTCTCCTCCTCGTGAGCGCGGCGCGGCGGCGCCGTCCTCCTCCAGGTCTCGATGCATCTGGACGTAGCTGGCGCACACGTCCGCGCTCAACTTGTGAAGACGCTTCACCAGCCACGCCCAGTCCGACGCGCCGCCGCCCGCCGACGCCGTGACGGCTCGCCACTGATGCCGCTTGTCGCGAGCGCGCGGCGGGCTCACCTACGTGCGCATCGGGACACAGGAGGGGCATTAGTTCCCAAACTAAGTCACGTGCGGTGGTCCTCTCTTCTACTCACAAATCCCCCTTTTGTTTTGAAGCGATCGCGTTCTCTGCTGCAAAACTCAACCGGCCTGTTTTTGTGCTCGCTGAAATGCCCCATGATGCCGCACGGTGGCAGCAAAAAGCCCTGTCTTGTTGCCAAGCAACTACACCGCGTTCCAAATGATTTTTTCCTAACTCGTCAACACAAACGACAGCCAGCATACTTTTCAAGTTATCAACCGTGAGAGCATAACTGGACTGTTTTTGGACAAACAAACCGAAACCAAAACAGAATTTTGGGAGAACGATACAAAACCTAAAATGCAGCGTTTCAAACTATTCCACACAACAGAGTTTCAAGACATTTTATAGGTTGTAAGAAGCTAAAAGTAGTCATTAGTTGCATTCGGAGGACATCTTTCCTGAAATCCTAAGCTAGTTCAAACAAAAACATCTCAACGCGTCACGTTCCATTTGAACGTTTTGGCCTTATGCGCAATTGGGAGAATTTTGAACGTTCCTGCTTGAATTTCCTTGGAGGACGTCCGACGAGCCTCCCTGAGCTACTGTTTGGCTGTCAACTGCTTCCCACCCTCACAGATCTTTTCCTTGAGGATGCTCCAAAGGTTGTCAACAAGTCTGAGGTGAGGCGAGGATTGGGGCCACAACAAGAGTTTCTCTCCTTTGACGCCCAGAACGGCCAAAGAGGCAGATGGATTCCAAGCGGCGTGAGCCGGTTCACCGACGCGTGCCGCGTAATCCCGGACGGTCCAGACGGACGGACTAGCGGACGGTTGGTGGACGGCCAACAAGGAAGTGGCGAGTCGCGTTTTGGGTGAGAGTCACGATGAGAGAGCGGCGACGGCGTGAAAATGCGTTTCGGACTCACCGCTTTCCTCCGTCGTGCAACAAAATCATCTCATGCTGCAAGGAATCCCTCTGTGTCATGTGGCCCCAATCCTCCCCTGACCTCAACCCTATTGAGAACCTTTGGAGCATCCTCAAGCAAAAGATTTATGAGGGTAGGAGGCAGTTCACATGACTCTTCTGACATCCTGCCAAGAAACTCAAGCAGAAACTGATGTAAGAATTGTGAAGCTGCTTTCAAATCTGTCAAATGTCATTTGACTTGTGATGTTTTTGATTTCAGTAGATGGCCACCTAATGCTGCAAATTCAACAAAGGACTATTCTCACTTCTTTCAAACCTATAAAATGTCTTGAAACTGTTATCATTTGGACCTGCATTTGCGGAACCATTTGGAACAATCCGCCGTATGTGAAAGGGACACTTCTCGACTGAGAGCGCTTGATTGGAAGCCCAAACAGCATGAAATGCGATTGAACCATCAGCAGTTGAGTCGCCAAGACTCAAGTTTAAACAATCATCCTATATGCTTGATCTGAGCAAGAGTACAAAGTTGGGAGTGTTTTATGTTAAGATATGATTTTTACACCACTTTTATGGCAAAATTGTAGACTAGGTCCAGTCCTCCGTCCCCTCGGACACGCCTCCGAGGTATTTAACCTCTGACCTCCGCCTCCCTTTCTCTCTCTCTCTCTCTTCTCTTGGTTTTTGCTTCGGGCGACCCGCGGCTCGAGATCCGGCTTCCGAGCCTCCGTGGATCGTCCGGAAGGGTTGCCGCTGAGGTACCAGCGCACCGCTCGTCACTTCTCGGCGCCCTTTGCACAATGCGCATTGCGCCGGACTATTGCAATATACTCTATATATACTATATACTATTGCAATATCATTCGAACTGCTCTAAGTGCTAGAGGACTCTGCATCTTTTTGCACCATTGTCAAAAAAGACCGGCTTTTTTACCGGCTTTACCAGATAACGAGCAACCCTTTACTGCTCAGTGACTGTTTTGTTTTTTCGTCGAGGTCTTTCTGTCTCCAAAGCGGTCTCTGCCAATCGACCGTCTGTTGTCGTACTCGAGCGGCTCCGACGACCGGAGACGAATTCCTTGTGGGTTTTTTGGACATACTCGGCAAATAAAGATGATTCGGATTCGGATTCGGATTCTGATACGTGACTTCTCCGAACTTGCTAGCGGATCCCGAAAACCGGCAGGGAGCGAGACGGTCCTATTGTCCCAACAACTTCCTTTTCTTTTTTCTTCTTCCGCCTCTTTTGTTATCGTTTTCATTATTTATCATCTCTCTTCCACCAAAGCTGCTTCGTTTTCCTCCTGAGACGTCCGGAGGAAGACCATCCCCACCGACCGACCGTGCAGCACAACAAGCGTTGCTGGCATGTACAATATTTGTAGCGCCTAATCATTTCGGGGAAATGACTAGCTTCACACCAAATCCCAACTTTGCTCTCGCTCTCGCTCTCGTTCGGACCGAACGTGTGAAACGCTCACGTTTTCGACTTTAGTCCAGCAGCGCACGGTCCCATCTTCCCTGGTCGTTACCTGCAGTGTTATTCTCTTCCTGTAGTTAGACTCTGTGGGTTTCCTAATAGAGCCCTGGTAGAGGAATAAATATCCGATAACATTTTGGGTTTAATAAGGAAACCTCTGTCATCTGGGACTCGTATTGCATAACATGTAGCAGCAACCTTTAGATTCGGAGACTGAGAGAGGTTTTTCGTCGCTTCTTCCTACATTTTATAAAATAAATCGAAAGTGACCCGGTGCCATCTGCGAGACTAAATAGCTTGATTCATAACGTCAAGCGTCAAATCCCGCTAAACCGGAAGCAACGCAGGCGTCGCTGCTTGGACAAATGTATTTCTTCAATAAATGACGCCAGTATACGCTACAACTCGTTGAGAAGAATTTCAAACTCCATGTCACAAGGGCTGCTGACCCCTGGTCGAAATATTTCGGAGGAAAAGCTGAAAACTTTCGAAAGGTCGTGTAAAAAAGGCCGTACATTTTCTAAAAAAAGTCATATTTTCAAAACGTTGTACCTAAAAGAAAAAAAGTTGGATATTTCTGGAAAAGGTATATATCTTGCACAACGTTAAGTGGCCCTTGGGTCGTTCGTTACGTAAAGAAGCGAATCTGCAGTCGACGCCACGATGCTACGGAATCCTTTTTTGCGTTCGCCAGAAGAATCCTGGCGGCGAGCAGCAGGACGCCTGAAGCGCAGCCGACTACACACAAAGCGCACGAAAATACACACACGTTCCGCCAATGTAGTTACGCTTGAGAGAAAAGGTTCCTAAACGGGCGAGGCCGGGGTCGAGTCCACACGTACGCGAGTGTGCTTGCGCACGTCACCTGCGCCGTCTCCTCAAAGATGTCTTCGTCCTCCGAAGACGCCGATCCGGGACCGCAAGATTCCGAGCTCCCGTCGTCCGCCTCGTAGAGAATCGTCTTGACCTGCCGCGAAGGTCGAGCGTGTTCACGGAACAGAGGAGGCGGCGGGGCCGACGAGTAAAAGCGGCGGTACCTGCTGGGCCGTCACGGCGTCGGCCTGACTCGAGATGGCGCCGAGCAGCGCCTGCGCGTAAAGGTCGAAGCTCACGGCCGCCTGGCGGTACAAATTGGCCGCGACGCAAACGCCCGACACCTTCATCAGCAGGTACTTCAGACCCGGACGCGTGTCGAAGTCGCGCGCCGTCCTGCGCGTCACAACACGTCGCATGCGAGACGTCAAAAGTAACACGTTACAAGGAAAACATCAGACGGACGTCGCGATAGAGCGACGAGTCACGTCAAAACGAGTCACGGGCAACACATCTCCGGAAACGCACGTCGCAGGCCGTCTCGGTCCAAAGTCGCAAGAAGCGCATCAAACGTACAACACGGCGCAAGTCCCACGTAAAGCGGCGCGGGACGCGTCACGTCGCACGCCGCTAGCGCCCCCGTGGCCCGCCCACCTGTACGAGTCCAGCAGCAGGTCCAGGATGATTGACAGGTTGGCCGTGGACACGTAGCGCAGGAAGCCCGCCGCCGGACGCGTGGGTTCAGAGGTCACGGGCGTCGCCCTCCCCTGGCCGTCGGTCTGCTTGACGAACTCCTTCGATCAATCAACCGGTCAATCGATCAATTCATAGCGTACGCGTGCTGCGGAGTGTAGCGCCCGACCCATTAATCGGCCGCTATTAGCCCCTTTCAAAATATCGCCATTGGTTATTGTTTTTTTTTTTTTTTTTTTAACAATTTAACAATTTAACACATCACAACGTATGTAAAATGCAAATAAATTGGCTGAGCTTTGCCGATTTGTCGCTCTGCGGTGAATTGAAAGGAATACGAAAGGGAAACGTATTTTCCAGCAGTCACACGTTCTGTTTTTATTGTTGTACGTGCTAAGGGACCAAAAAAGAAGTTACTTTAGTCGTTCTATATTTTTGAAACGACTCGGCCGATTAATCGGTTATCGGACGTTTATTCGACCGCGTATCAGAACGCGAACGGGCATTTCCAAAAATTCCAGCCGGGTCGGGTACCTCCAGTAAGATGCGAGAGAGGTTCTGGAGAAGAACTTGATGCGACAGCAGGCTCACCACCACGTTACGGAACGGAATACTGAAAACAAGCCGACACGCAAATATACAGCACGATGAGGACGCGCTCGCGCTTGAAGCTTGAAGCTTGTTTCGTGGCAGAAAAAGACAATCTTACCCAACCTTCCTAAAAGCAGGCAGCAGAAGAAAAAGGCAAATATTGAGACAGTTGAGTCCGATCGGACTCGAAGATGAAGATGGCGAGCGGTGGCGGCTGTCAAACTCCTTATCATCGTGCGGCGGCGCCTCGACGTACGAGTTTGCCCCTACACGAGCGCGCTGTGGCGGCACCGAACGCAACTCGCTTCACAAAAAGTCGTCAACAACGCGCTAATGTTCGTGCCGTACTTGAGACCTTTCATATTTGATCGACGACGGTAAAGAGACTTGGAAAATACAATTAGCATTCAGCAATTTCTTGATGCTGCCTCAGTTTTCTTTTTGTAAAGGTCTCCCATGTCGCAACGGCCGCACTTTTACTCCGACTTACATCAAATCGTGTGAGCGATCGATCGTCCTTCAAACGCAAAGCCTCAGGTGGATTGCGACAACATCAGGAGACGGCTTGAGTGACATTTGTAAATGCAGCGCACACAAAAAAGGAACCCTTGGGACAAAAAGGTGCATTTGGGTTCGCTTTCACGGAAAAGGCCAATCGAGCAATATGAGAAAATCCAAAAAGCTCAGTAGCATCTTCAGAAAACAGGTTGAAAATCATCAAACTTCATTTCGCACACCTAACGGAAAAGACTTTTTCTCATTCGGTTTGAAGAGATACGACTTTTTGTTCGCCATTACGCATAACGAGTGCCAATAACTCAAATACCCGTATCGGTCAAATTATTGATTTGCAAAAGGTAAAGTCAGTGGCTCCTTACTGTTGTTGATCAAATGATAGGATCGGTCAGTCTGTGTTGTAGCGCCCCCGGTGGCCAAGGCAGGCACATCACCAGGAGCAGCGCAATGGCCATTCCATTGATGCAGTGTGACAGAGAAAAAGTTCTTTTTATTTGATTGAGTATTTTGAGTTACAAGCACGGCCACGGAACAAATTCAACTCGTACCTCGAGGCCGCAGTCCAATTGTTTCATTTTTGTTGGGTTTGTTAAAAGAAAATGTGTCATTTAAAACAACAACAAAAAAACAATTGGCGGGAAACATGAAAATGAAAAAAGCCAACGGTGATGATCTGGAGTTTGACACCTGTGAACTAGCACAAACGTGCGTGCGTGCGCATCACCTGGTGCGAGCGTGCCCGTTGGCGTGGCGGTCGTGCGGCGGCTCCATGATCAGAAGACACGACGGGGCGTGCTCCAAACCGTCCTTCAGGTTCGGCGTCTTCGGCGAACATTGACTGTCCAACGTGAACACCTGGCACGCGCGCACGCGCACACACAGCATAGATCAGTGATGTCGCACTACGCCAGCGTTAATTATATATTATAGTTGACATGACAAGAAATGTTCACAGCAGGCCAACCGGCGACCAAAGCGTGAGCGGCCCGCGGGCGCTTTGCACCCTCCGCCGTCTGGCGTGTGTCACTACTGGTCGCCGGCAAAGATAGATGCAGAAAGACGAAAGATGTGATTTGCGGTCGGAACAAAAAAGGCCTTCGACAGCGGTGCTGTGAAATCGGCCGGGCTCACCCGCGGCGTCGCTGACGTCTGCCGCCGTACATTTAAGCGGCGCCAGCTCAATTTGTTTTGTGTCGCGCGCATTCCCAACAGAACTTAACTCGATGCACTTTAGACATCGAGCTCCGCATACGCGCGACCGATATCGTCGCTGCCGGGGGGGGGGGGGGGACCGGCCGATGTCCAAATATGGTCAATTTCCTATTTGTCACAAATGGCTACTTTTGGTCTGTTATTTTCCCACATTATGAACCGATTTCAAGTCTCTCAACCGTCAACGGAGAAGCGCGGCGAAAGTCCTCACTCGCTCTGCGGGAGTCGTGCGGCATTTTGTCGCCTCAAGATTGAGAGAGACACTAATGAGTAAATAGTTAGGTCAGGGTTAGGTGCCGGTCGACGGGACGGAAGACTGACGCGGGCAGTCATTTGATCAATAACGGGAAGGACGCGGCCCCCTGAATTTCCTTTAGAAAATCGATTCATATTTGAATTCTTGGCAGTTGTTGTCCATCGAAAGGTGATAAGCGAGTAGCTGGGATCATTTCTGCACTAGTATCCGCAGTTTGCAGGGCGACACGTGCAAATTGGGCAACTCGCAGCATTTTTATCGAGCCGTTTTATGTCTTTCGTGTTACGCACGTTTGTCTTTCCCGTTATCCAAGAAGTGTACTTCAGTGGTCCGCCGCCGTCACTGAGGATTGCCTGAAATTTGAAATCATCGATTCCTTTGGAAAATAGGACTTGAAGCGTGGCTGTTTCAACGCGGGAGGCATTACCCAGATAAAAAAAAAAAAAAAAGGGCCAAATGGGAGTTTGTTTTTCTTATGCGTCTTTACCGTTATTGATCAAATGATATGAAAATGGGCCATATTGCAAAACCAAGTGAACGCCACCACGTGAACAAGCGCTTGGCGACGAAAGCGAGCCGAGGAACCCGTTCCAGAACCGACTTCCGGCTCTGCGGGGTGAGCGTCCGCTTCGGCCGTTTGGGTTGCGCCGGGTCGGGAGAGGGAGAGAGAGAGAGAGGAAAAAAAATAGGATTTGGGGGGGAGAGAACAACGGGCGCAACAACAGTAACGGTCGCGCGACGACTTGACGAGCGGTCCGGTCCGGTGACGTTGTCGTCGCGTTGCTTTGCGCGAGTGACCTGCTGCGCCATGGCTCGGATCCGCCAGGACTCCGCCTCGGCCGACGCAGACGGGGAGGGAGCGGCCACCTTCACTTCGCACGCGTCGCCGGAGAAACTGTCGGAACCGCTCTGGAAACACGACACCAGCTTCTACGCGTGCACATGCACACGCGCACACACACACACACACACACACACACACACACACATTACATGTGAAGGTCAGTAAAGCCTCGTTCTTGCAGAGGTGACCTTCCAGAAACCACCGCAATAAATTAACTCCACAAAGTAGTGAGCAATTATTTATTATCTACATTTAGAAGTTTGATATATGCAATCCAATGCTAATATGTGATACTTTATTGAGGTCCAGATGTTTTATTTGTCCACTTGAGGTCACCATCCACGCACACTGCGCAAGCGCGCACCTTTGTGCTCTGCTTTAGCGACGTGAACAGCAGCCCGTGCGGTCGTGGTGTTAACAGGCGATTTCCCACCTTAAGCATTTGCACCGTACCGCACACGGACGGTCCTGGCAACGTACAGTCTTCAACGGAAAGCATTTTGGGAAACCATTGGAGGTTTTGTAACGACAGTACTGTAGTTGCAGAAAATCAAGCTCAACGTCGCTCTTTACTTGGATTTCGTTCCCGTCGATCTTATTACGAGCGTGTGCATTAGCTATTCATCGGGCTAAAGTTGGCATTTGTGAATTTCCTGGAACTCTGACTGCGGCTTGCGGCTTTCCGGTCGTGTTCTTTTTGCTTCCTCGGGCAATTTGGTGACTTACAAATGTAAAGAGTTGAGCTGATTCAATAAGCTTACTTTTTCTGCTCAGAATAAGAGCCCAAAAGACGATGTGAGTCATTGCTGCCACATTCAAATCACTTCGCTAATAACGCTAACTGTATCGGCGATGAGCAGGTGACGAGCCGCACTACACGGACCTGTTAAAATCAAGAAAATCCGTAAATCAATCTGCAACGTGCGCAGCGCAGCGATATTGCGAGGGATTACGGTACCGCGCTGCCTCGTTTTTCGCATTATGAGGGTCACTCGAAACAATTTTGCAGGTTATGCAAACGTTATTAATGGCTGGTTCAGGGTCATTCTCATATCGTTTGAGCAATAACGGGAAAGACGTGGCCCACTGAATTTCCTTTTCCAAATCAATTCATTTGAATTATTGGCAGTTGTTATCCACGGAGCTGCCAACCTGTAGAAATTCAATTGGTCAGAATTTCCATGTTTTCAAAATGTTGTCAAGAACGTTAGCGTGGGACCGTTATGATGTAATAGGATAAAAATGATTCTGCAAACTGTTCAATTGCACATCATCGTCATCATCATGACTCTATAATCGTGATCGTTAAACGATGGCTTTAATATTTGTCATTCGAATGTTTTTACGACATCAGCCTCGTAACGGCGGACGGAGTTGCGGCCTGAATCAAAGCCGATGAGATTTTCACGTGCCGTCGGCCGAACGATCCGTCTGTGGATCAATTCGCCAGCACCAATTCTGTTTTCAGCCTTGGTTCAAAAAAAAAATCATCTGATCTCCAAAGTCAATGATAACTCAACACTCTATTTTGCAAACAAACAAATAACATTGCTGCTGCAGTGAATTGGACAATAGTTTTGCTTTCTATTTTGTGCAATACACTTCTTGTGCAGATGTCTTTGCTTGCATGCTATGTTGCTCCTGAAATGATGGACATTTCCCCATTATGGGACTAATTAAGGCTCTCTTATCGTATATTACAAATATGTATTATTCATAAACCAGGGGTGGGCAAACGTTTCGGCTCAGGGACCACAGTGACTTTGGAAATTTGACAGGCGGGCCGAGCCAGGACCAGATGCTTACATATCAAAATATTAAACCAACAAAAGGGCATTGTAGCGTTAATACTTTTAACGGGAACGGTGTTGTTTTGTCGATCACCTTTTTTTTTGCCGGTGCCTCAAAGTGTGGCGTTAGTTTGCTTGTGGCAATTCTCAGGTGTTCATCACTCAGCGGGGATCTGCAGGATGTTTTGTTGGCGGCCATCGCACTGAAAGTCTGCTCACGCACACGTCGAGCCAAACGCCACCAGCATCCTCCGTGACATTTTCCGGATTTCTGCACATTTGTCCGCGCTTAATGAAGCATCAAATTCATCCGGTTTGGGAGTTGAACTTCTCTCTTAAGACGGTATCGCCTTGGACGTCAATCAGTTCCATCTGCAGCTCCCGTGGCGCCGGTTCAGGGTCTTGCGTGACTGAATCCCGGACGGCAGTTTGTCAGATAAAGGTGTTCGGCCGAGCCCGCAAGCTCGATTCTAACCGCCGAGCCGCAGCCGTCGGTTCCTGCGTCGATCGGCTGTTCGCGTAATCGGCACGCTCGGTGGAAACGCGAGGGCCGATGTTATATTCCTCGACGGTTTCTTGACAAATGACAGTAGTACTAACATACAGCTTTTGATCGGACTTCTGTGACAAAGTATTTAGTAGTCCGTTCTATATGAAACACTCGGCGCTCGCTGTCGACTTTTCTTCGGCCCACTCATGGATGGAGAAGGGTTCAGAGCATGAGCAGAGTAAAAACAGAAGAGCCAAAGTCAAGTCAATGCATCACTGTACCTACTGCGCTACCTGGTGGAACCACTCGGCATTACAGGATAAGGTCAAATGAACGGAGTCGTGCTTTTGCTGATTTGGGCGATTTAGCATCAATCTTTGGCGGGCCGGATTGAAATGATCCAACGGGTCGGATGTGGCCCGCTGTCCGTAACTTGCCCACCCCTGTTCTAACCTGACCCCGTTTTCTCAGCTGACGTCTCCAGTGACATTCATCATTAATTTGTCCTCTTGAAACACTTATCAAGCAGCCTGCTATTTTCTTCTTCAAAGTCGGTTCCGGCCCGACCGACGTGGCAAGAGTAGCGTATCACCAAATGACTTCTTTGGCTGTTTTGCGACTTCATCACACAACAGCTTAGCAATTAGCATCATCCTTCTCCATCTTTTCCTCGGCCTTCCATTCGCGATAACGTCAACGGGGCGTGTAAGAAGCATGCTAACAAGCGTAGCTTATTCGCTACCGCGGGGGCGGCGATCAGTGACTTACAATGCGCTGACACCGGACGCAAAGGCAAATTGCGCCTCCCGGCTGCCACGTCATACAATAGCGTGCCCCCGAGCAGCTTTTTTTCTTCTCTTTTTTTTTTTTTTTTTAACAATATAGTGTTTATTTCAAATTCATTGAGGACATTTTCGTCACGGTGGCCGGACACAGCGCCATAGGCTGCTGGTGATGTCGGACACTGGATTTCTTTCTCCGCCAATATCCGCGCGAGTGATTTCTGTTACATAATACGGATGTTCTGTAACATTTGTCAGCTCTGTATCCATCAAAAGGTCATCATTGTATCAAAGAAAAAGCATTTAAGTGATATTTGTCAAACGTTTAATGCTAAAATGTCTTCACCTTTAGGTGTCGCAAATGAAGTGTCATGGTTTGCGACATGTTTTGTGAAGATGCTCATGACATTTTTCCGTTGATATCATTCGCTGCCATTGACGGCTTTAGAGGTCAAATATCCACGTTAACTGGGAAGGCTGGCAGTGAATGAGTTCATTTGTCTTTTCCATGAAAACTAACAGAAATCGCATCTTAGTATACAAACAGTTTGGTTTTTGGCTTCTTTTCGAAACAGTCCTTTTTCACTCCGGTTGTCTTTACCGTCGCTAAGTTGTTGCAATACACCAGGGGGATCTGTGCGCTGAAGCGCCAGGATGAGGCGGCCATTTTGCATTCACACAATAGCAAACAGCAACATAAATGCTGTTATTTCTGAGATATGAATGTGTACGAATTTGCAACGCGTTGAAACTATTGCATGTCTTTAGCTTTATGACAATTGTGTAAAGACAAGAGCGTCAAGGCTTTTATGAGTCGTCGGGATCATTTATGCACTTGTAATTGGCAGTTTCAAGGGCAACGTGTCAATTGTGAAACTCACACCCTTTTCATGAAGCTGGTAGTGTGTATGTACTTGCCTGTGTGTGTAGTTGCCTGTATGTGTGTGTGTGTGTGTGTGTACCTTGACAGGCTGTAAGGTAGCGGAGAAGGCGTCCCGCAGGGCACAACAGGCCAACCTCCACATTTCCTCCGTGAACACCGGACCCCCCGACACCAGCACGTACCTGCGGCCGACACGCCACCATCGCGTCAACGCCACGTGTGTTACACACACGTTACAGACGTGTGCGTGTGCGTACCTGATGCAGGAGCATCCCACTCTGGAGACGGCCTCAGCCGGTTGCGACACGCACGACACCAACAGCCTGAAGAGCTCCTTCAACATCACGTCGATCCAAAACTCGCAAGCTCCATCTGACGCGCAACACAACATTCGAGCTACGTTCGTAATCATTCGGAGCCATGATACGATACGACGGGAGAGGCCGTGACACGTCGGAAGTGACGCCAAACAAAACAAGAATGACGGGCGGAAACAGAAAGGCGAGACTGCTTTGTGCGACACGGTTCCCCTTTTCGCCCTCAAACCGGCGAGTTGTCGCGCGCATGTCGAGCAGTTGCGGCTGAAGACATTCGCGCAGCACCGATTCCGGGCCCGACCGGCCCCGAAGCGCTGTCGGGCTAGAACAGGGACGGCCGACTTCAATGGCGGCGTGGGCCCCAATTTTTGGGTTTCTTGCTGGACTTTTCTCTTAGCGCAGCTTTTGGCTTTCTTCTTCCCGCCGATTTTCATCACGGCGTGGCAACTCTTGCTCTGGCGCTATAGTCAGCCGTGTCTGCTATCTCGTGGCGAAAAGTGTTTTTACAACTTAAAACTGCTCTGTTACGGCAGAGGAAATTGATTTCAATATTTGTTTTTAAATGAATCTAGGGGCCACTCCGAGTGTGGGCGTGGCCATGATGTGGCCATGTTTGGCACCTTTACATGCGGGGGCCGCATGTAAAGGTGCAGGCACGCCAATGACACTTTTGGCTTGGTTACGATTCATAAAAAACAGTTATATCTTGAAATGACCTTGTATTATGACTAGATTTTCCAATATATTGCGACTGGAACGGATTAACTGCATTTCCATTCATTCAAATGGGGAAATATGCTTTGAGATACGGGCGCTACGAGATAAGTCCACGGTCGTGGAACCAATGAAACTCTTATCTCGAGGCACCCCTGGACTTGGACCGCAGCATCGAGGAACATCGGGGGGCGCGCGTCACCTGCGTGCGTGAAGGCGTCGACGTGCTCCACCACCAGCTCGCAGCAGAGGCCGACGGCGTGTTTGAAGTTGGCGGCGGCCGCGTCCCAGTAGGCGTGGTCGCCGTGGCTACGCTGCAGCCACAGCGACATGTCAGGAAGCAGCAGCCGCACCACGGCGAAAATCGCGAAGCCCGGACCTGCCAGACAAGGAAATCACAGCAAAAGACGACGATTAGAACGACACCCTTTGCAAATCTTTACAGATTTCCCCCAAAACCGCAGAGTCGCCGCTTTCCGCGGGCAGCGGCTGGACGAAGGCAGACGGCGCGCCTCGCGCCTCGCGGCCGCCTTGTGAGACGGCGGACTCCCTGAAAGTGTCGCCGCATGACGGCCGGGGCTGTCCACAAGTACCCAACAAAAAGAAAGCGAGGAAATATATTCGAATGAAAGCACTTTAGTCTTAAAGTTATCCCCCCCCCAAAAAAAAACTTCAAGTTACACCCCCCTAAAAAATGAATGGTTGGAAAAAAAAAAAAAAAAAAAAAGAAAAAGAAAAGTCAACACTGCACTGAAGTGTAAGAGGGTGCATGAGGACATTTGACATGATGAAAAGCATCCATCCATTTTCTGTCGTACTTCTCCTCCTGACGGGGGTCTTGAGGGCGCGCCGGCGCCCGATCGGGCGAGACCGGTCCGGACCGCTCGCCGACCAATTGCAGGGTAATGTAAACCAAGAGGCTTCAATGTTCATGTTCAAACGTGCGGGGCCACAATCAATCGTGACAAAGTCGATGACCCTTGCTGTTAACTAACTGTACACAATTTCGTTGTATATTGTCATATCATATTGTGTATGATTGAAGAAAAGAAAATGTTCAAGAACAATCAAATGCATCTAAATACTCAAACAAGTATTTTATAACTAGATCGGGCAATTTTGTGATTGCCGAAATGCAAAATGAAATATAGAATGATTTGGAACGAAACCCTTTTACACTACGGGAAATGATATATGAGCTGTCCCCAATGAGCTGAACAGTTTGAAGTGGGAAGGGTTTGAACCAATCGAGAACGGTTTCATTCAGAGGTAAAAATGGTTTAATTTGGGAGAAACGACTGGCGTACCGAGCGACAGACATCGAACAGGTCGGCCGAGGGTATCGACGGCAGTTGATGACAGAAACATTGTGAGAGCTGTGAAGAAACACCCAAAAACAACAGTCAGTGACATCACTGCCAACCTCAACAGGGCAGGGGGGAAGGTATCACAAACCGCTGTTCGAAGGAGACTTGGAGAGAAGAAATGTACAGGACATACCGCAAGATGCAAACCACTCATCGGCAAAAAGAATCGGAAGGCCAGATTGGATTTTACAAAAAAGTACAGAGATGAGCCCCAAACGTTTTGGGAACAAAGTTTTTTGGACTGATGAGACCAAGATGAACCTCGACCAAAGTGATGGAGAAAGAAAGGATCTGCTTATGATCCGAAACACACAAGCTCATCTGTGAAGCACGGCGGAGGTCATGGCATGGCTTGGGCTTGCACGGATGCTTCTGGAACGGGCTCATTAGTCTTTATTGATGTTGACACTCACGATGGTAGCGGCAAAATGAATTCTCGAGTCTACAAAATCATTTTGTCTGCCAATTTACAGAAACATTTATCCAAACTCATCGGGAGAAGCTTCATCATGCAACGAAACGATGACCCAAAACACACTGCCAACACAACAAAGGACTTCATCAGAGGGGAAAGAGCGGAAGGGCTTAGACTGGCCAAGTCAATCACCGGACCGTAACCCAATAGAGCATGCATTTGACCTCCTGAAGAGGAGACTGAAGGAAGAAACCCCCAGAAAGAAACAAGAACTGAAAAAGGCCTGGAAAAGCATTTCAAATGAAGAATACAACAGTCTGGTGAAGTCAATGGGTCGCAGGCTTGATGTAGAAATTGCAATAAGGGTTATGCCAACAAATAGTAAATGTTATTCCCTTTAAGTTCATTGAATCATGTGTGTTCCAATACCTTTGCTCACTTGAAAAGTGGGTGCCTTCAAACAAAAGGTGCTGCGTCCTGAGTTGTTTAACACATCTAGCTCGATGTAAATACCAAGAAATAAACGCTGGAATTCTGAACTTTTGTCTCGTATTCCTTTTTTGATCCGACGGCCGAATGTCTTCAGTATACAACAGAAACAAAGGAATTGTTACGTTTGGAGGGCACTGGAGGTGCGGGCGAGCTAGCGTGCTCACCAGCAGTCCAGATGTGTTGACAATTCACAGTTGTCATGTAAAACGAGGTAGCGGACCAGCGTCAACATCCAGCCCTGGACTAGACGAGCCGCGGGTTGACTAGCGACTAGTGGTATCATCCTGATCATTCACGTTTGTAAAACAAATGCGTATTAGTTCAGTCGACGACCGACGTGTGGAGTCAACAGCCGACGAGCCGATGGTCGCATAGTCGCTCGTCAACTAGTCCCAAATTGAGGCAGAGGCGGACAATCCTGATCCTCACAGGTTCGTATTCGTCGAGTCGACTAGCAACTAGCGGACTCGTGGGTTCAACCCCTAAAAACCTTAACCGCGTCTCAAGTTGAGGCGGGAAAATCTCAGCGAAAAAAAGGTCACCTGGCACGACGGCGATCTCTCGCAGCAGGACGAAGAGCAACTCCAGGGTGGGCGGCTGATGCCGGCGGGGGCAGTCGGACACGGCGGCCGTCAGCTGCTCCAGAAGAAGAATCCACACCTGGATCAGACCTGAGGGACGGCGCCACACGTCAGCAGGCGGCCCAGGGCGCCCGCCCGCCCGCCCGCCGGGCTCACCCGTGCCGTCGTCAAAGTCCCGCAGTACGCCGTCCAGCGCGTCCTCGCTGCCCGCCGACAGCTCGCGCGACCTCGCGGGCAGGCTGGCGAGCCGCGCCCCCAGGAACACGGGCTTGGACGGCATCTTGTAGATGTTGGCCAGCAGCTGAGGGGAGGAGTCTCGTGACCGACGGCGAGCGGAAGCCGGAAGTCGCTCAGCCGAACAATACGTGTCAGTTCGCATAATCGTCATCGTGCTTTCACGTACCGTCGGGCCGATTAAACAATTCAAACGTTCCGGCCCCGCTTTTAAAGACTCGTGAAGATGCCCTTTCTCACATTTCTTTCTCCTCGAAAGTAAGATTTTTCAGACTATTAATGGCAAAATGTCTTTACCGTCAGTTTCATGACATGCGTTTTGTGAAGAGCGACACAGGATTTTTCTCCTCTCGCTTACTTGGCCTTTTCCATGAAAACAAACACAAATGCATCTCAGGCCCGCCGGACCGCACCGAACCGTCGCCGACGCCTGTCGAAGCATTTGATGCTGTATATACAATATATTGTACTTGATCACATTTCTCAAACCATCCGAAAAAGAGCAATAGGCGGGTTGCCAAAGAGAGCGGACGCGGCTGAGAGTAAAAGCGCCACTGCGGATATCGGAAAGGAATCCGGCGGACTTCTCATTTGAACGTAGCGGCGAGGTACATGTCATTAGCGTACATTTGGGTCACAAGCTTCACTTTTTTCATCCTCGGGCACATGAGACGAGACGAACATAGCGAAGGATCGACGCAAAACAATATCTGACGCTTTATACTCGCCGGTCATTCGGCTGGGTCGCGGCGCGCCGCTTGCATAAAAACCCGCAAACGCATTTTCAGCGCGACTGAAAGCTCGCGTGCATTCGGGATCGGCCGTTGAAGTCCATCGGGCTCGACCGGAGGTTTGCGCATCCCGCGCGGAATCCCGAAGCAAAGGTTTGCGACGGGGGAAGGCGTTCCGCTCACCTGGGAGCATCTGCGCAGGTAGTCGAGCGCCGGCAGGCAGAGGTCGACGGAGCTGCGGGACGACGGCGTCGCGCCGTCGTCCATCTCCTTGCAGTCCACCTCGCCTGAGGAAAACCAAAGCGAGTCACACGCGCGCATCTGGAAGCGGCGACGGCTGCTTCCAGATGTCGCCTTTGCCACAGTTCACGACGTTCACGACGTTACGGGCTGGCCTCGTCCCCAAACGCGACACCCGGGTCAAAGCCCAATTTGAATCCCTTCTCGTCGCTCTGCTTTTCCACATCCAACACGTCGACATGCAATTCGGCGGTCAACGGGGTGTCTACGTATGCCTTTCTGTCTCTGTGTCGGCGGGCGCGTCTGCACGCCCCGCCCCGCCCCGCCCCGCCCCCCCACCTACCTAAGCCTTTGACGAACTTCATGAGGCACACGATGTAGTCCGTGGCGGCGTTGGCGAACACCTGGACGTCGTCCGTGCCGACGAACGCCTCGAAGACGTCAAAGACGGGCGCGGGACGCTCGCCTGCCGACCACGCCGCACAGACACGGCGTCAGCGCGTCGCCGTCAGCGCGTCGCCGCCCGGCGTCGCGTACCTACCCGCGCGGTATTCCCCCGGCGGGGAGTCGCCGGCCTCCATCTTGGCGCCGTGAGCGGTCCTGAGGGCGCTGAAGAGCGGACGCCAGCCGGACAGGATGCGAGGAGAACACATCTCCACCAGCTCGCCGATGGACGTCACCACCTGGACGACGAGGGCAAACAAACGGGCGCTCGGCATTCGCCTGGCATCCTTGGTAACTCGTCTGCCGACTAACAGCCACGTTCTCCCGTTTGCCTTTGTTTTTTGTTTTGTTTTTTTAAAAACTAGCCTGCTGAGAAGCAAGCCAACCAGGCAGCTAGAAGGTTAACTAGCCTGTTTAATAGGTCGCTAGCTTCGTAGTAGGTTTTCCAGTGGGAGGGAAAGGTCTGAGAACCCTTTGGAATGTCTTCATTCATTTGTCATCAAATGTGGTCTGATCTTCATACAACCACAAAAAGAAACAGTTCAAACTGCTGAAACTAAACAATAACCCCCCCCCCCCCCCCCCCCCAAAAAAAATAACATGCTCCCATTCACAGCAAAGGGAGGAAGGAAAAAGTAAGTGTACTGCTTGACCCTTGACCCTTGAGCAGCAAAGACCGCAGACGGACGCTTGCTGTCGTTGCACCTCATCCCTCGACATTATTTTCAATCCAAATGTGAAACCATATCATTGTTCTTGCGGGTTCAATTCAAGCAGACTATTTATTCTCGCGGTTCCGATGAAGATCAGACGACATCTGATGACAAACTTACGCAGAAATGTTCAAATGTGTTCTCCCGGCCCTCGAAAGTCGTATTCGGCCACGATCGAAGTCGTTCGCTAAGTTAGCGGCCGGTCGCGTCACCTGGTCCTGGACGTCGTCGTCGCAGAGTTCCAGCTGCATGATGTGCTCGAAAGGTCGGAAGAGCGCCTCGTTGAAGTGGAAGTGAGGAGGCTCGGTCCGCCCGCTCAGAACCTCGGTCAGGACGTCGTGGATGAAGGAGACCGCCTTCTGCGACACGTGACGCTCCTTGTGGCACGCCGCCTGCGGGGTACGCGTGTTTCAAGGCGTCCTTGCGCACGGGCAACGTCACCGCGCCGCAGTAGCCCACCTCCACCAGGTGCGGCGCCACCACGCTCCAGGCCCTCATCTTGTGCAGCAGCGGCCTGTCGTCGTTCCGGACGATCCTCAGCGTGGCCTCGCCCAAGCGGAAAAGGTGCAGCGAGCTCCGACGCGCCCACGTCGACTTGGCTTCTCCTGCGACGCCACGCAATACTTCAAACCCAAAAACCCGCCGTGGAGATTTTCCCGTCGCTGATAGAAAACGCCTCCTTTGATTTCTTCCGTGACCGAACGAGCTGTCGACATTTTTCTAACCCCGTCCGGTCGCTGAAAATACGAGCCTTCGCAGGTCGGCGGATTTGGCCGCCGTTCGGGGACACGGCGTAAATGGGAGCGAATGTGGTTCTTCTGTAATACGGCGCATCATTGTAAAAATTGACGGCGAGGAAAATTATTATTTGTATCAGAAAGCTTCAGTTCAAACTCCAACACTGTCACGATATGGAACTTATTTTGTTTTGTAGTAGAAGAATAGACGAGATGAAATATTTCGTTCATATCGCCAATATCGATATGCAGCAAGGAATGTCGCGTTGCGTGTTGTTGTTTCTTTGCACGTTAAGGACAAAAGTCCGGTTTTTGTTTCAATTCCTCGTTTGAAAAAAAAAAAGACCGAGTTGCAGCTGGCTCCTCGTGCGGACTGAATGGGTGGCAACAACGGGGGACGGGAATAAACACTCAGCCACATACCGACAACGACGAACGAGTTCCTTTTTGGAACAGTGAACTTCGGAACCGCGGACCCAACTTTGAACGCGCTGGCATCGAAAATGAACTTCGCCAACACTGGCGGCTGGGAAGCGCCGACCTCGGGTCCGCACGTTTCCAAATGGGCAGCGCGATGGCCTTCCGCCGACTCCTCTCTCGTCATATGCAAAACAACGTGAAAACAATTCCGCTCGTTGCGTCGAGTCAAGTTTGTCCTGGAGTCGCTTTTTCCAAACGTTGTTACTCAAACGGCTTCAAATATTGCGACCAAATTGTTGCCAACACTGACTGCGCTTTTGCAAACTAGCAGCTCCACGGAGAAATGGTTCGGACTCAAATGTCCTCGCGTTAAATGGCTAACTTACAACTTGTACACGGCGTACGTGTTTGTGCGCGTGTACCCGGCGTGGCGAGCGAATAGTCTCCCGTGTCGGCGACGGCGTGGAAGAGTTGGCGCTGAGACGCTTTCCTGAGCTGCTGCAGGAAGGCCACCAGAGATGCCAGGTTGAGCTCGACGGACGCTTCTTCAAACAACCTGAAAACAAGACCGGGGGCCGAAAAACGGAAAACGCACCGTTAACTTGGTTTGGTCGTCAAGTGCTGCTGCAAGAAAGAAAAGGTGTCAAGACAAGTTGGAAGACGTCACATCACGGACTTGTTCGGGTCTCCGCCATAAAAGCAGCAAGAGTCGACGAGGTGGAAGAAGCAATGGCAAGATTTGCGCGATGTCGTCCGAGCCGTCGTTTCGTGTTAGCGGCTAGCTCGAGCGTTCGACGACGCGCGGGAATACGCAACGACCTTCGGCGTTCGACTCGCATCTCCGTCGATTCGAACTAAAGGTGGCGCCGCGACCTCGACGCACGAGTTCAATTTGTCCCGTGACACAAAAGCGTCGCTTCTTCCGTCATCTCGGAAAGGAGCCCAAGCGGCAGCAGCCTCTCGCCCGAAGGTAGCTGGGATAGGCTCCGGCATGCCGGCGACCCTTGTGAGGAGAAGCGCTACAGAAACTGGAGGGATGGATGGATAATCCTCTTTTCTTCTCACCTGAACTGTAGCCATCTGGAGACACTGCTAGATATAACTGCGTGTCTTCTGCATAGCTATGGTAGACAACAGGAAGGTTATGAAGAATTCGACCCGAGGGTAGCATATACAAGCTGAACAGCAGGGGTCCAAGAAGTGACCCTTGAGGGACCCCATATGTCATTGCCATTTGATTGGAATCAAAACTTCCAAGGGTCACGAAATCAAGCCTATCCTCCAGGTAGGACTAGAACCATTGAAGGACTGTTCCGTTGAGTCCTAGCCACGTTTCCGACCTGTTCGGCAGTATGTTGCGATCTCCTGTATCAAAGCCGCACTGAGCTCCAACAAGACTAGAACTGACATCGTTGCCGTCACAGTGTGTAATTCTCTTTGTTTGATGTTAAGCTTGACAGTCAACTTAATTGGCAATTAAAAGAATCAAAGAATTTTAGGGATCGGGTTAATCGTCACCTGTCAGCCTGCGTAGACAGCGCGCATACGGCCTTGGCCGCTCCGGACCCGGTCATCAGGCTTCCGCCTTTCAGGTCCAGACCGCGCCCACCTCTGCCGCCCTGAACGAGAAGCTCCCGGACGGTCGGCGGCGGCGTGAGGGGCGGAGTCGGGCCGGGATCCGGGGCGTCGGCTTCGACTCGGGCCTCGCCGGCGGGCTCCGGGACCCGGCCCGCGGGCGCCTCCCGCTGGCGGCGCCGGGCGAAGGCGGGCGGCGGCGGGGCGTGAGACGACGGGTCGCCGAAGTGGGCGTGCTCCAGAGAGCTGACGTACTCGCTCACCCTGACGCGCGCGCGCACACACACACACACACACACACACACACACACACACATTACATAATTGCTTCATTCGTGATAATAATACAATAAACCATAAATGATCAAATTTTAAAAAATGAATTTAATCATTTCATTTTTATTTCATTCGTGTTTTCTTGACCTACGAGTTTTATATGTTCATAACTTAATTTACCCAATTGAAAAGCAATACAAATTCATCTGTCCTCGCCAACCCGAAGACTTCGGCCCGACCGATTAAACGGACGATTTCTTTTTCCCCCCCACATGAACACATTACAACAAAAGACAATGACATTCAATCAAACAACAGTACAATAATACATATACGTTTTAGTTTAGATGATTCGGCCGATTAATTGGTTATCAGAATTTTATCCTGCCAGATTTTGGAATCGGTATCAAAAAAGAAAATCCATATCGGTCGGGCCTCCCAAAAACACCCCAAATTTGTTTTGTCACACGTTTTGACCACAAAATTGCACTGTATTGTAGAAAAACGTAATGAAAGAGAATGTAAATAAAAGAAGCGCTTTTGTAAAGTTTGGACCAGCCAGAAGGCTGGCTCGCCGACAAGCGGTTCGGGTTAGTCTGCGTGTGAGCTTCGGTTTGCGAGTTGCGGGCGACAGCAGCTCCTCACGAGTTTGTGTGTTTGACTGTTCAGTAAATGTTGAAGTCAATCCGCGACGGTGGCTCTCCTTGCCCGCGGGCCAGGGCATCACACTACCGTCGGCGTTTCTTTTGAAGCTCGCTTGGAACTCAAATTTTGCCTCGCAACACAACAACAACAAAAACACAGACCAAGCGACAGCTCGTCACTGAAAAATCTCATAAGTCAAGGTAACACCGTGACGGCTCAATTCATTTCAATTTTGAAAAATGGATCAAAATAGAGGCGGCACGGTGGCCGACCGGTTAGAGCGTCAGCCTCACAGTTCTGAGGACCCGGGTTCGATCCCCGGCCCCGCCTGTGCGGAGTTTGCGTGTTTTCTCCGGGCACTCCGCTTTCCTCCCACATCCCAAAAACATGCATGAATTGGAGACTCTAAATTGCCCGTAGGCGTGACTGTGAGTGCGAATGGTTGTTTGTTCCTATGTGCCCTGCGATTGGCTGGCAACCAGTTGAGGGCGTACCCCGCCTCCTGCCCGATGACAGCTGGGATAGGCTCCGGCACGCCCGCGACCCGCGTGAGGAGAAGCGCGACAGAAAATGGATGGATGGATGGATCAAAATAGAGCGTGTCATCTATCGCTTTGTGTGCACGTGCCTGTGTGTGTTTGTACATGACTATACAGTGTGTGTGATTGTGAGCAATTTTTGTGTGTGTATCTGTGTGCGCATGAGTGTGTGGATGTATGTGTGTGTGAGTCTGCAAAAGTGTGTAGACCTTGTGTGTGTGTGTGTGTGTGTGTGCGTGCGTGCGCACCCTGACACACGTACACACACACACGCGACTCTGCGTTCGACGCCCACCTGAAGACGTGCGTCCAGCAGTCGCGGTTGTGACTGCCCATCTCCAACGCCACGTTCAAGATGGCGTCCATGCACAGCACGTGCGCGGTGTGCAGGCGGACGCCGTGCGGGCGCGACATCTGCTCCAGACGCTGCTTGACTACAAACACACACACGCGCGCGCGCACGTGAAGTCGTCGTAGCTGACTGGGCGGCCAACAGAGTTTCTTGAAAAACATCCGTGGACGCCCGCTCCGTTCGTTATTCCTAATCGAAGGGAAACGACTCAGCCGCGACATCGACGTATTCATCGATATCCCGAAAATTCAGGGACATCTATCCGTGCTCGGCTACTGGCCTCCCGCGGGACATATTCATCTAAGATCGTTTAAACGGGTAATCGATCAATTGTATCGATAGCGGGAAATAATGCATTGGATCGGAGTCATTTTCATACCATTTGATCGACGACGGTAAAGACGTCTCACTGAATTTCCCTCCGCAAATCAATAAATCCGACCGCTACGAGTATGAGAAATATTGGCAGAAGTTATCCGTCCGACGGTCGCGACGGTTCGCACGTGTGCGATCACCTTGCGTGACGGCGTCCCCCTCCCTCTCGTCCCGCTCGTCCCGCACGCAGGAGGCGGCGGCCATCTGGGCCAAGGCCGACGCGCAGTTGCCGGCCACGCCTGCGGGCACAAACATCACGCGCAGCATCCAGAAACAAGCGGTTAAGATGTGCGCAGGACAACGTGCTGCTCCACCGCACGCGCTCGTACACACACACGGACGCACGGACGTGACGACGGACTTCGAGGAGGCGTGTGCGCTTGAGAAGCGGCGCCGCCTACCGAGGGCGCAGCTGAGCGTGGCGGCCTGTCGGAGTCCGTCCAAGCTGAGACAAATGGCGTCTCTCTCTCGCTGGCTCTGTTCCCTGGCGAAGAGCAGCGAGGTTCCGGAGCCGCCCGCCGCGCGGCCCGTGAGCGGCGCCGACAGAATCTCCGTCAGCTCGCTCCACACGCCCGTCAGGAGGAAGCGCGAGAACGCGGCGCCTTGGGGAGGAGACCGGCGTTACCGTGGCGACACGCGATCGCGTCCCGGCAAATTGACCCCGCGCGGTACGCACCCGCCGCGACGGCGTCGCACGGCGTTCGCTCGCGGGAGGGAGCCGATCGGCCGAAGCTGCCGATCAGCTGACCGCCGATCGCGCTGCTGCCCAGACCGTCGATATCTGCGGGGAGGGGCGAGGGCGGCAGTTATCAGTGTGCGTGCATGCGTGCGTGCGTGCGTGCGTGCGTGCACATGCGATACCAGTCAGCATGGTGATAAGAGGCGCCGCTTTGTTGTCGGGCGCCGCCCGGTAGCCGGCCTGAGCTAGAAGGTCTCGCTCCAGAACCTGATGGTAAACCTCCTCGATCCACGCCTGAGACAAAACCACCAGCACGCCGCTGCTCTGGATCACGCGCACAAACTCCTTCTGCAAGACAAACACCAAGGGGACACACAAGCAGGAAACGGTCGATAATCGGCCGGCGGACGGCGGCCACTTGGCGAGCGCCACGGCGCCCTCACCGGGCCGAGGGCAGGAGGGAGCGCCCGCAGATGGTAGAAGTTGCAGTTGCACAGTTTCAGGTTCAGCAGTAGAGTGTAGAAAGACAACAGGTAGACACCGTCGGCGTTCATCAGTGATTGACAGCTCAGAGTCAGCCCCGCCCCCACGCCCGGCGAGGGGAGCCCACCTGTCGGAAAAAAAAAAAAAAAAACACGCTCGGTCGGTCAATGCAAATCTTCGAGGCGCGACGGGCACGTCGCACGCGGGCGCTGACCGGCCTGCAGTCCCGAGCAGAAGTCGCTCGAGAAGTTCTGCACGCGTCGGTCGAGTTCCGCGACGGTGGCGTCCAAGGCGAGGAGTCGCGGCAGCAGCGCGCCCAGCGAGCGCACGAACAGACGGGCGCCGTGCTGGTCGGCCTCCCGGTGGCACAGCAGCTCGAGCGAGAGCGTGGCGGCCGGGCGCGGCGAGCGCCGCGCCGAGGCGTCCGACGGACCGCGCTCGTCCTCGTCGGCCAGAGCCGCGTCGTCGGAACCCGCGTCCGATACGTCCGAGCGGCCCGAGTCCTTCTCCGCCGCCATCGAGTACTGCTCGCACGAGTCCAAGTCCGTCCGAGACAAGTCCTGCTCCTCCGCACTGAACGCGCGCACACACACGGCATACGCACACATATTCACAAATACATATATAGTTCCCGCATACGCACACCCACGCGGACACACACCTGAAGTTGCTCTCGCTGCAGCGCGATGTCGGCACCTGGTGCGCTCTGCTTCTGGATTCCACCGACAGGAAGTTGGTGATGTCGGGGTACGCGAGGGCGTGGCTCCGTTGGACTACGTCGGGCGGAGCCGCCTCCTTCCCGTCTCCGCCCTCCTGCCGCGGACCCGCCTCTTCCTCTTCTTCAGGGGCCGCGAGCTCCGAGTCCAAAACGGCGCAGCCCGTGTCTGCGGTGATGCTAATGCTAACGCTAACGTCGGGGCTACGCTCCAGGGTGGCGCCGGAGGGGGAGGACAGCACGCGTCTCTGCCGCAGGAAGTCGGCCTCGTTCACCTCCACGGACGCGCGAGACGACTCGGTGCCGTTCTTCAGCTCGTCCAGGCGGCCGACCGACAGACGAACCTGAACGCACGCCAGGATGCGGTGTCATGACCGCATGATGTCACGTGACAGGATGTGACGGGACAGGACTTCACGTGACATGATGTCATGGGACATCCTGTCGCGTCCCGTCACATCTGTAATATTTGATGACGACCGCGGTCGTGAAGACATTTTGATGTATCAGGTCACAGAAGATGCGTCAAAACACGTGTACCTGCTCCGGCGTGAGGCCCCGCCCCTGCGACAACTCCTCCAGCGCTCGCAGCAGAGCGCACGCACACGACACGCTCCAGTAACACGCCTCCACGCCGCCCTTCACACACGCCTGCTTCGTGCCGTCCATCACACTGAACACACACGCTCCAAATTATATCGTCAAGTAGATGAGAAGAAAAAAAAACGAGCCGACTAATCGGCGTTGTTTGAGCGGGAGACGGGGCTTAATCACGCGATGTCGTGACACGGCATCATGCAACGACGTCACCTTGATAGCATATCAGTCACTACGTGATGTCATATAAGTCACGTGACTTGGCATTGTGGTCCGCGCTAGCTGTCAAAGGTCCAAATACGTCAATCGACCAATGGCGGGTATACTGACAGCCGCAGCAGGTCCAGGTAAGATTTCCTTTTGGAGAAGGATCGCTTCCTGTTCTCGGGCTCGGCGAGGCCTGGTCCGGCCAGGTCGAACAGCCTCTGAGGACTTCCCAGAATCTGGAAACAAACACCGCACGCACGATTTCACGCCCGGTGCGGGACAACGCGGCGACAACGCGGCTCGTGACGACGCAACGTCAAATGTCGACGGCACGCGATGTCACAAGAACGGCCCCCCCACCTCCTTCATGATGCGTATGGCCTCGGTTCGGTGTTGAGGCGGCGGGTAGAGCAGGATCCTGTGGTAGAGCGACTGCAGCACGGGCTTCATGGACTCCACGCAGCTCACCAGCCGAACCAACTCGGCCGCCACGTAGCACACGCTACGTACCACCGGCGCGATCCTGGCGGGGGCGCCGGACGAGCAGCCCGAGCCTCGGCCGCGGTCCGACGGCGCCCCCGCGGCCGCCTCCGCCTCCCGTATCGCGCCTGGAAAACGCGCCGTTACCGCGGCGAACGGGACGCCCGGCGGTCGCCGCGGGAACCTACCCGGGCAGAGTCGCTCTGCCTCTGCCGCCCCCGTGTGGCCGTGGTGGGAGCTGACGGTTATGTCGTTGACCGGATTTCCCATGATGGCCACCAGCGACGGACACAGCTGCTTCCTGATGGAAAGAGAGGGGGAGGAGTCTCCGTGATGATGTCACTAGTGCCGCTAACATTATACTGTGTGTGCATGGGAGATTGTGTGTGTATTTGTGCGCGTGAGCGTATGCGTGCATGTATGCGTTTGTGCGAAAGAGTGTGCTAACGTGTGTGCGTGCGTATGTGAGTGAGTATGCGAGTGTGTGTGTGCGCACGCGCACGTATGCACGTGGGTGTGTGTACGCGTGTGAATGTTCGTGTGGGCACGTGAGTGTGTCTGCGTGTGTGCGCGCGCGTGCGTACCAGACGAGATCGGTGAAGCGTCTGGACAGGTGCATTGTGGGAGGACAGGAGCTGAGCACGGACAAGATGCTTTCCAGGTAAAGAAGTTGCAGCAGCTGCTTGTCACTGAGGATAAATGCACAACATCGGAAACATAACGGTTAATCCGATGCCCCTGAACGCATCGTGCGGAAACGCTACAGGCGTACGCCACATCCGGTGCTGTTGCCACGGTGATGACACGCCGTCGTATTCACTTACCGGTCGACCGACTCCAGCTTGTCACAGAAGAGAGTCAAGACCATCACGACATCATCGCACAGCGCCTGGCTGGTGGGCGACACGTCTGCGTGTCACACACGCACACACACACACACACACACACACGTGTGTCAAAATGTAACACACAAATGAAGTTATGACATACTTCAAATGATGAGAGGATTTGATGTATTGAGAACCGGGGTGTGTACCTCTTCTCTGCAGAGAGGAAGCAGTCGGCTCTTCTCCGTCTGCTTCCTGCGGACGACACGTCACAACTTTTACTCCGACCTGCTTTGTTCCCAGCTAGCCTGAACTCATCACAACAACCCCGTTCACAATGTTTCCGTCGGTACTTTTGGACACAGTGTGAAAGGGGTTAGTGACATCCAACTGTGTGCGCGTGTTTGTGTGTGAGGGTGTAAGGGTGAGTGTATTTGTGTGTGTGTCAGAGGTGGGAAGTAACAAAGTACTTGTACTGTACTTAAGTAGATTTTTCAGGTATCTGTACACGAGTATTTTTGTGGCAACGTTTTACTTTTACTTCTTATTTTTTTTAAACACATATCTGTACTTTCTACTCCTTACATTTTAAAAGTGTCAAACCTTTTCAAGTTAGGGAGAATGCGAAGTAAAAAGAAGAACGGCAAAAAAACGGCAAAACCGCATCGATCATAGCCATCGTAGATACTTTGAGCCGCTTGCCTACGGCGACGCTAAGCTAGTGGGGGCAAAGTGTTGTTAGCTTGTGGAAGTCTAGCGCGCTGGCAGTAAATTGTCACGTTGAGCCTTAACATATATTTCCAGCATATTTACTTGCCCACTGCCAAAACAAAACTGAAAATCCTAAAATGAAAACAGCCATAATTTGCTCATTTTCAACTAGTTTCGGTCAAACGAGCAAATAAATGTTTCTGAATCAAAACTAGTTTTTCGTTGTTGTTGTAATTTTATTTTAATATTGCAAATACATGCTTGTCTTTTCATTTAGGCTGATCTGTTTTCATTTTTGTTTATTTTGTCCATTGTTGTCCCCAGAGAATGCATGCCAATCATCTGGAGTAGGGCTGTGAAAATATACAATTAAATGACATTTAAAAAAAAAAAAATTTAAATCAGCTAACACCAGCTCTAAATTGACCACAAAAATTGGTCGACGCAAAAAATTCTGCCTCAAGGCAATATAAAATAATAATAAAAGTATATTTGCCCCGCCTGGAACCATTTGGCCAATGTCCATTTTTACCGCACGGACATTTGTTGCAGATGGACGCACTGTTGGGCCAGTGGAAAAGCACACTGGAGCGTCTCCAAACGTACATAACAGTGTTGCGCCAAGTACCAATACCAGTACTATTTTGACATTAAAAAAATAGCACGGAACACGTTTGTATTTTTTCGTACCGGTAGTAAATCTTTTTTTAATAATAATGATTAAAAAAACAACCTCACCCTACGGCACGCAATTCATCCGCCGTCGTCAAGGCCAGTACTCAAAAAGCCGACAGTCGGCCAACCATCGCCTGTCTTCCGACGAGTTGCGGGTTAGGGGGGAGAACGAAATCTCCTACAGACGCGTTAGCCGCCGGGACGTCACCTCACGAGGCTCGATGGGCAAAGTCAGCGTTCTATGCGGCGGATTCAAATACGACAATACTGCGCGCTCAAAGCTTGAAACACGAGTAAAGCACGTATACATTTCAAAATCATGAATATAGTCACGGAAACAAATATTACACGCTTGTTTGTTCGGTTTCGAGTTGATTCTTAATGTCTGGTGCAACTAACAGTCGATTTGTTTGGACAAATATAATGAGGACAATGAAAATCGCTCACAACAGTTGAATATAAGAGCTGATCTCTCGCTGGAGCCGTTTTCCATGGTTTTCTTGATAATTACCAAAATGATATTTAAGAATACATTTAAGCATTTGGTTTCTTCAAGTAAAATGCCTTTAGTGGTAACAAGAATTATAACGAACAAGAAAATGAAGAAACCAACGTGGTCTCCTTTTTTTTTTTTTTCCATGACTGTCTATATCATACATATACTGGATCTATATGTACAATTTTAGATACACACAAACACACACGTATTTGTCATAAAATATATATGATAATGCAGGCATTGATCAAATTATTTAAAACATGACTAACATTAAGAATGGGCTACTTCCATCGTTACACATATTTTCAAGTTTTTCGTCATGTTTTGAATTCCTACAAATAAATATAAAAGTATTTGAAGTTGTTTTGTCAGTTTTCATTCTGCTTGTACTGATGTTTTCGATTTTTGCCGCGGTATCGTTTCAAGACTGGAATCGAGATACTTTATGCAGGTATAGCATCGAAGTCGGAATTCTGGTATCGCGACACCACTAGCGCATATGACGTGATTTACGAGGGAGCTGCATGGCAATTGGCGGTTTTGTTTTTTTCACCTAAAACGGTAATCGCTGGCAGCGCGGTAGCCGAGCAGTTAGCACATCTGCCTCGCAGTTCTGAGGTTGCGGGTTCAACTCCGGCCTGGCCCGGGTGGAGTTTGCGTGTTCTCCCCGTGCCCGCGTGGCTTTTCTCCGGGTACTCCGCTTTCGTCCCACATTCAAAAGACACGCGCGGCATTCTGCGGGTCGACCGTCGGGCAGAGTTGCGCAATTGGCGGTCGACGCACACGACTGTTTGGAACATAAACAAAAACAAAACCTTGACTAAGCGCCAGCACGCCCGCGACTCGTCACAAGGAGAAGCGGTTCCGGATTGCAATTGCTAGTGCGCTAATGCTAATCGCGAATACAAACCATTGAGCAAAGGGTGATTTTGTTGTCCGTTTATACCAAACACTCCGTACCGGCGTATTCAGAAGTCCACCCCTCATAAATGAGAATAAAATGCATGTTAGTAGCATGTTTTTTTGGGGGTGGCCATGAGTTGTCAAAATAGCCATAGGATATTGGAACCTAAAAAGATTCGATAGTGACTGCCCTAATCTAGAGAGATACAAGAATCTCACTATATGCATTTTATTGTTGGGTTTCCTTTTTTTACTGAAGTGCATTTATAAGTGTGTACTTTTGTACTTTTACTTAAGTAAAGGAGTCGCTTTTGCTTTGACATCTGTGACGTGCGTGCGCGTGTGCTGACGTGACCTCGTGTCTGTGCCGCAGCCGCAGTGTCAAATCTCCCAGAATCTGACTGAGGGTGGCTCGGACCGCCGTGTTGATGCTGCGCTGATGACAGCTGCGCGCGTACGTCTCCATGCACACCTAGACGCACGACAAATGGTGTCTTGAGACAAGAGTCGTTTGCTCCCTGGCCGTGCTCTTAACTCAAATCATCTTTCCCCATTGAAATGAATGAAAATGCTGTTAATCGATTCTAGCCCCCACAAAAGGGAACACATATGCATGCATATACACACACACACACACACACACACACACACCATACCACACAAACGTACACAATACGATCGGGCTGTGGAGCAAGCAAATCCCGGCCCCGCCTGTGTGGAGTTTCCATGTTCTCCCCGTGCCTGCGTGGCTTTTCTCCGGGCAAGCCGCTTTCCTCCCGCATCCTAAAAAACGTGCGCGCTAGGTTCATTGAGGACTCTAAGGTGTGAATTTGAGTGCGGATGGTGGTTTGTTTCTATGTGCCCTGCGATTGGCTGGCGACCGGTTCAGGATGCGCCCCGCCTACCGGCCGAAGATGGCCGGGCTGGGCTCCGGCGGCCTGCGACACGCGTGAGGAGAAGCGGTAAAAGAAAATGGATGGATGGAAATCGCGAGCGCACTAATGCTAATAGCGAATGCTAACCGTTTAGCAAAGGCTGATTTTGTGGACTCAAATTCTGTACAGAGGTTATCACATACACTCAGGACCAACACATGCAGTTTAAAGGGTAGAAGTCCAGCTGTCAGAAATTAGAACAAAATGCACGTAAGTGGTAAAAAAAAAAAAAAAAAAAAAAAGAAAACATTTTAGGGGGAGGGGGCCACAATGACTCGACTACTCACCAACGTATCTGTAGGATAATTGATGCGAAAAAGACTCGATAATGAGAACCGTACAGTATGCATATACACACGCACACGCACACACGACAGCAGCTAACCTCTCAAAATCACACACAATGTGAGAAGCGCTTCGTTACCTGCGAGATGCGTAGGACGGAGTCTCCGTTGATGTCAAAGTTCGGCGAGTAGGTGACGCACAGGAGGACCTGCAGGGGGCGGAGCGAGATGGAAACCAGACGGCGGCGGCGTGAAAACGAGGACCGACGCTCTTACCTTCATGACCTCCACCTGCAGGTCCTCGTGCAGCGCCGGCGTCACGCGCACCGCCGCCAACACTTGACTCACAAGCTGATTCTCCACAGGCTCCGCCTCCTCGCCGGCCCCGCCCACAAAGCGGTCCTCGCAAAGCAGCTTCTGTTGGGAAGACGCGGCCGTCAATCGCGGCGGCTCTTCACGCGAGACGGTCGAACGGGAAGCACCTGCATGCCGCTGAGCGCCGTCTGGCCGAGCTTCACGTTTTTGGACTCCAGCGCAATCTGAAGAGGCAGAAGACAGCGCGCCCTGCAGGCCAAACGGCGCAACATCACGACCGTTGTCCCGTCCTATACGTACGACATCTGAAGCCTCTCAACGCGACGTATCGCGCCTTTCCGTGTCACGTCACGGAACATCACGCGAGTGTAACGTTACGCGTCGCCACGTGACATCGTGACGTGTCGACATCCCGTGACATCACGCCACATGAGGTGTCAGTTACCCGTCATTCCAGAGAGAAAAGTGTTCTTACCGCAGCTCTGCTGGCGACAGTTTGCGGGCCTCCAGACTTTCTGGAGAAAGAAAATCAAATCAAATTCAATGTTGTGATGAATTTCAGTGGCAGCTGCATGCGCGAGGCAGCTGTCACGCAGTCAACACGCAGCCGTTAGCGAACATAGCTAAAAGGAGCTGCGGCCTGCGTGCGCGCGAGCGTGAGCGTGTGCACGTCGACGTACCGACACAAGACAGAGAGCGTGTGTGTGCGCAAGCGATTTATTGATTTTACATTACCTGACGTAGCAACAGCAAGTAGCTACGTTAGCTTAGGGACAATGTCCCCAGTAAAACTCGACCCTAATAGTCTTCATAATAATAATCTAAATAATTTGTCAGGAAGTGGAATCTCAGATTCAGGAGGAGCAATGTGGTTTTCGTCCTGGCCGTGGAACAGCGGCGCAGGTCTACACCCTCGGCAGGGTCCTCGAGGGCGCGTGGGAGTTCGCCCAACCGGTCTACATGTGTTTTGTGGACTCGGAGAAGGCGTTCGACCGTGTCCCTCGTGTGGTGGGTGCTTGGGGAACACGGGGTACCGAACCCCCTGATACGGTCTGTTCGGTCCCCGTACGACCGGTGTCAAGAGTTTGGTCCGCATTGCCGGCGGTAAGTCAGACTCGATTCCGGTGAGGGTCGGACTCCGCCGAGGCTGCCCTTCGTCACCGATTCTGTTCAGAACTTTTATGGACAGGATTTCTCGGCGCCGAGGGGGTCCGCTTTGATGGCCTCGGTATTGCATCTCTGCTTTTTGCAGACGATGTGCTTCTGTCGGCTTCGTCAGGCCGTGATCTCCAACTCTCACCGGAGCGGTTCGCAGCCGAGTGTGAAGCGGCCGGGATGAGAACGGGCACCTTCAAATCTGAGACCGTGGACCGGTCCGTTGCGGTAAAGAAGGAGCTCACCTACGAAAGAACGAGATCCCGGATACGAGCGGCCCAAATGAGTTTCCTGCGCAGGGCGTCCGGGCTCGAACGAACGGGCGAGAAGCTCGGTCATCCGGGAGGAGCTCAGAGTAGAGCCGCCGCTCCTCCGCATCGAGAGGAGCCGGACGAGGTGGCCGGTGCTTTGTGCTAGCTTGAATGTAGAATTTAACTCAGGGGTGTCAAACACACGGCCCGTGGGCCATAACCGACCCGTCACGAGGTCCGATCCGGCCCGTGGGGGATACAGAACACAACTGCAACTTTTCAATCAAATTAACCGTTGTTGCTAATTTTTTATAATGGAGATCACGCTGAGAACCACTTCAAAAAACACTTACCATCTAAATGAGTTTGTGAAATTGACTGCTACACAGGATTTGACACCTAAAACGGACAGCCAAGTTTCAGGCACAAAGTAAACTCGGGTTATGTCGAATCTTCTAGCACCTCCGCACGGTGAGGAATACATTTCTGTTCAAATGAACACTAGGCTACTGTAGAAATACTTTTAAGACATGGACTATTGCAAAAATAACGGTCAACAGCTCGAGTTCAAAAGAGGTTGGTTTAGCGGAACCCTTTTGTTTCATCTTAAAAAGAGGTTTTGAAAAAGAAGGTACACACACACATATTATAGATATATATATATATATATATATATATAGTAGATCCACTACGAGTTGCACATGTGTAGATGAAAACACTGATTCATAACATTGTAGAAATGACACTCATTTTTGTTCTGGAATTTCAGATTGCTCATATGGTCTGAAAGAGGATTTGCAATAAGATACAAATCCATCCATCCATGCATTTTCTGAGTCGCTTCTCCTCAGTAGGGCCGCGGGCGTGCTGGCGCTCATCCCAGCTAACTGTGAATATGTTCAGAGTGTCATTGTAGTTTTTGGAACATACTTGGCAAATAAAGATGATTCTGATTCTGATTTGCACCAAAACAATGTGACATTTTGGAATAGTTGATATTTATATCAACCGGTTGAGGGCGTGCCCCGCCTCCTGCCCGATGACAGCTGGGATAGGCTGCGGCACGCCCGCGACCCGCGTGAGGAGAAGCGGCTCAGACGACGGATGGACGGACGGACGATATTTACATCTTAGCAGGCCGAAAACAGGACTTGACTTTTGGGTCACCGGCCAACGTGGCTCCTGGCTCCCAGAGTTGCTGGCCACTCAGCATTTGAAAAAGCCACAATTTGATAGGACCTCTTTCCAATTGAAAAACACTCGTCGATGGGGAGGTCAAATGTTGAGGCGAGTATTTACTAGCCAAATGCTTTTGTCAACATTGCTGACAAATCTTTCCAGATGAAAATACAACCCGCCAACGTGGCTAATGGGAGTGCCGAGGGCGGGTGAATTTCCACAACGCAAGCCGCCGCCTGCTGAAAGTAACCCGCATTCGGCGGGCATTAATGTCAAGCCCTGGCCACGAGTGGACCGGTTCTGCCCATCCCAGAACCAAACGGGGGGAAGGTGGCCCTCCGACGCCTGCTCTAATTGGCCACGGGTGTGAATGAGAAAGCGCAACACATTCGACAAGCAAAAATCCAGTTGCCACAACTCAACTTTTGTGGATTAGCATCACCTGGATGACTGACACATAAAGGAGGTACGTTCCTCCAATTTTCAAACCCGCGATATATCAAAAACAGACGACATCACTGGACAGAGATTGAGAACATGAATAAAATGAGCCCCAGTTTGTCAGAATCGGATTCGGATGAAGGATTCGACGCCGCAAATCGGCCCAAATGGAATTGTCCGTAAATCGATCGGAAACGTGCCGACTCTTTGGTGGAAAAATGTCCGTAAACGAGTCGAATTCGTCGAGACGAAAATGTGACGTTGGAACAGGCCGCTTTCACATTTTGGAGGCGTGTCAAGCGCATCGTCACAGTGATGTCAAACTTCACAGAAAACGAGAAGAAGAATAGTTCGTCGTTTTCAATCGTGTCAACAGATGTGATTGGGGTGCCAAAATCGAGGAACATTTGCAGTTTGGGCAGAACCACAGAAAAGCTCATCTGAATTGAACATGTCAAAAAAACAAAAGAGGCGCCGACGAACGGCAACCTCTCGGCGGCTCATCGACGTCACGTGACGCCGACGAACGACAACCTCTCGGCGGTTCATCGACGTCACGTGACGCCGACGAACGACAACCTCTCGGCGGTTCATCGGCGACTCACCGCAGGCGAGGACGCAGGCGTCGCGGAGGCTTTTGTGCTTGTGGCCGGCGGCGTCTTTGTGGAGCCCCCGCAGGATGTCCTCCATGGCGGGCGGCTCGTGACGCGGGGGCCGCTCGGTGCGGAGCGCGGCCGGCAGCATCCCGATCCCGATCCCGCCCCGACTCCGTCAGAAACACGCTGACGTCATGGGGCCGCAACCGTCTGCTTTTGTTCCAATTTCGGAAACGTCAATATAAACGCGTTTGTCCGCCCACACCGGATGACGCGTCACTTTAACGGAAGTCAAGCTTGCTCTCCATCTTCACAGTAAAAGCATTTATTGACGAAGCTCGACGGTGACGTGCAAATTGAAATTCAACATCGACTGCGGTACAATTGGCGACTTGTCAACTCACCGCTGACTTGAAGCGGCCAGATGATCTCAAAGGGGCTTTTGAGCGGCTCGTCTTCTGCGCCATCTTCACCGAGACACAGGCTGACCCGAACCTGCCCCGAGTCACCCTCGTGACGATAATCCGCATCCACAAGGCACGTGTCGGACTCGGCCCGCGACGCGTTGCAATGCGCTGAGTGGCCGCGCGGTGCCGCTGTGACGATTGACGGCTCGACAGCTGCTGGCGATGACGTCACCTCACCTCAATCCAAAGTGGCAAAACGCAACAAACGTTTGTAATCGTGCGTTGTCATCCGTTTTGTATTTGTGCAAGGAAGATGTATGCGGTGAAGCGCTAATCCCTAAATTGCGTCGCTCCGCTCTGACGTTCCGGGGCGGCTCGTCCGCGTGTGACGATCCCACGATATTTGGATTCTGTTTTTGAAGGACAGCCAGTGGGGAAACCGATGCGGTCTGCGGAAGAGACCATTGCTCCAAATGCCAAATACCGTCATTTCTCGTGTATAATGCGCAGCCCCAAAATGGAGCTCAACATTCTGGAAAACCCTTCTACCTGTGTATTATGAATTTTTACAATGCATGATTGTGCTTCTACCCATACGATCAAAATAGGAAGTATTATCTGTATTTTGTTAGTTTTTTTCAAAGAATTATTCTGAAGCCAAGCACTTAGTTTCAACACATAGTCCTTTCTTTTTATTTACTTGCTCTTATTTTGAAATTCACAGCCCTACTTTTATTTAGTAAATGAGAAAACACACCGTTGCGCTCATGTTTGATGACCCGGGCAGAATTTGTAAGATGGGTACAATTCTTTGAAGAAAACGTGAAGGGCCAGGCAAAACACATTTTATTTGAATGCGATTCAAATTAAACTGTCAAGCATTTCCGATAAGGATTCTCATTCAACAAAACCATAAAGAGATTAATGATGGCGGTTGTTCAGTCATCAGTCGTACTTTAAACAAATAATATTACACATATTCAGCCAGGGTAAACTTATGAGCGCAACTGTACATATATGTACGGAGTCATACGTACCGCTGTCATATTGGAATGAAAGTGTAGGCTGCACCTCTCTCATAACCTCTAGGGGGCGGTGACATATTGGAACTAAAGTGTACGTCTTTACAACCTACAACCTCTAGATGGCGGCATACATTTATAAAATGTGAAAGTCTTTCATTTTCTCCTATGTGTAATGCGCACTATTGACGTTTGACAATTTTTTTGTGGGGGGGGGGGATGCGCCCTATACATGAGAAATTACGGTTATTGCCGTGTTTGTGCACGCATTGTTCGGTATGTGCATTTTGTGTCAGGCACCTCGCTGGGCCCCTTCAAATGTGACTCGGGCAACTACCGTATTCGTTTAAAGTGAGCTTTTTACACAAGACAAAGGGCCGCGCTCCGCCTATAGCTCGGTAAAATGCGTCACTTCCGCGACGCCATCTTTGGTGCGCCACCAAGTGGGCCGGCGTGGGAAATTGGCCATCGGGCATTCACTAAATATCCCCCCCAAAATAAAGCGATGAAAATCCAGCAAGATGTTCGAGGAGCTGACGGGTTTAACCGGCATTGTGTCATCTGCCCGAGTTGTGACTAGGGTGAAAAAGACTTCTTAAACAAAAAGTACATCCATACTCCAGGTTTGATTCCAAAATGATGATGAATAGTTGGGGTCCACCTTTTTCCCAGGAAACATCCAAGTGTCCTGATGATGTCTTCTTTCAATATGAAGAAAAGTCATTCCAACGTAATGAGTTGTATTGCTTTGAGAACGGGTCACTTGTCACTGGAACCGACCACAAAGTCATCATATGCAATTAAACCTGACCAGTAAACTACATCATGTGCTCCACTACTAGGCCCAATTAGCAGGCATGTGTCACACACTAGTAGTGCCCTGGCTCAGTTCCAAATACTAGTCAACTTGGTCCTTACCAGTAGGACAACTACATGTTTGTAGGTGGAAAAACTGTTCAAGTTAAAAAAGGAAAAAACAGGTAAATCCGCAGGTGCCCGATTTGCAGAGATCCGGTCGGTGCGCAGGCTCGTTTGAAGGATCCAAACTCATTTTGCTTCCATCGTTGGCGGATTTATTGATTTGCAGGGTCTTTCGATGGCCACGCCAAACTCACTGTGATCGCTGCGCAGCACACAAAAGCAGCCGTGTTGCAGAGGAGGGCGCGAGTGATGTGATGGCCTTTGAAGCATCCGAACATTTTACTCATCAAACAAGTGTTCTTGGTGGATGTGAAGACGATTCAGTGATGTGAAACCTACAACCGGTAACCCAGTTAGCGTTGCGAAGCCGCTAAAACAAGCGAAGCCCCGCCCCCGCCCCCCCAAATTGCACATGGACATTCAAATACGCTAGCTAGCGTTAGCAGTGTGACAGTGATCAAATAGAAAGTGCATTTCAAAGAGGCAAAGCTAATTTGCTTCGTCTCGCTCCAACCGTGCGTGCGTGCGTGCGTGTTGACGGACGGGATCATTTGGCAATTCTGGAGCGAAGTCGTCTTTTGACGACGAGGCGTTCGCTTCGTTTGTCCTCGGCGACCACGTTGTTACTGACCACCTGCAACGACAAGTGCGCCGCAAGTTAACGAGTGCGATTCAAGAGTCATATTTGCCGCTCTTGTGCTGACTGACGCTTTTGAAGGTTTATTGCAAACCTTCAAACTTGTCAGTTTCACTCTACAGGTCCGCGCACGGCCTCATCTGCGAGACTCAACTTTCAACTGTATTTTTAGAACACTTTCAAAGAAAACGAAAAACAAACGACTGGAGGTGTAACAAAATGGTATACATAAAAAGTAGAATAGAAAGCCTTTACAGTCACTGTATTGTGCAGGATAGCGGTGCAACAATTCCTTTATTAATTGCGTAAAAATCAGTTTTCAAATGAATCGACAACTATTTTGCTAATCGATTGATCGTTTTCTAAATTTCACATTGCAGCTCTTGTCAGAAAAAAGTAAGCAATATCTTTTTTGATTCGTTGGATTCAAATTTGAATATTCTACGTGGCGCACTCAAATGCAACGCCGAGTGACTGCCCACTTGTGCGTGGCCCTTAACAATTGTCAACAGGCGCTGTCATTATTTGTGTATTTCTGTTTGACTGAATGGACATGAAAGCATTGAAATGAATATGAAACCCATTCATATGAAAATTGTGAGGTTCTTAACGACAGCCAGGCCGAGTGCGGACTGGCGCGTTCGGTTCAGAGTGCCTCGTTGTCGTGGAAAAGCCCCGCAACTACGCGGTGGGACGCACTTTATTTTGCCGGCTCAAGTCAAGATGTAGTTGTGTGTCGGCATAAGAAAGATGCCACACCAATTAGCATCCGTTTTTCCGCGACACGGTCATGCTGCTCGATTGACAGTTGAGCGCATTCAGCCATTTCAAGGCTCATTTTAGATAGTTGACCCTTTTTTCCAGGGGTGCCAACTACTCCTCTGGGTCAAATGTGGAGTGGCTGGGTTGAAAGGTACCGTGTGCCGGGGCCCGTCCGCGGGGGAGCAGATGTCAGCGCTCGGCAACTTCCTTTTGCTCTTCTCGCTTGTCAGGCCGACGGACGACGAGGCGCTCGAGTGCACGCCGCTCATCAGGCTCATCACCTTCTTGGCTGCTTACGCAAGAAAAACAAAGACAAGAAATGCACTTACACGCTTTCGTACATCCTGGCTCCTTATTTCTGAACTTCGACATAAAATGTATTGCGTGTTTACGGTTCGGCACCCGCTGATTGTTCTTTTTCACCGTGAAAATGCTTATTGGCGGAATATCCCCACTTATTCAAACATTTCTAGCGCTAAAAAACAAATTCAAAGCAATTGTAATGGGTGCCGATTATTGGCCGATTTTCGCTATTCGGGGCGCCCGTCCCCCGCAAATAGTGGGGGTCCGCTGTATTCTTAGTATTATTTTGATGAGTAATATTAGCAACGTAACAAGTAGCCACCATCTTTGTGGGATTTTGCCAAACAGATGGCAAGAGCACTTCAAGCTACGGTGGCCTGGAAGTGCAAACCACGCGGAAAGGGAAGGTCCCACTTCCCAGATAGTCTTGGAAATCCCACGGCATTTCTCGGCAAGACCCGCCCCGCTTCAACGCGATTGGCTCCCGCGTCGCGGGAAGGGTAGGCTACGCAGATGGAACGAGATGTCCATCCCAAATGGCGATTGTATATATGGACGCCCTGAGCGGGCGTATGCAGTGTTCCCTCGTTTAGCGCGGGGGTGACGTTCCCAAAGGTGAAATCCGCAAAGGCTGTAAACCTCACCATTAACATTTGCTCACATTTCTCTCTTGTTTAAACACGCTCAAAGTTCAAACCTGTGTAAGAAAAATAAGTACATTATTATTGTTATTGTTGTCGTACTTATTATTGTATAACGAAACAACTACCTGTGTTTTGGACATACTTGGCAAATAAAGATGATTCTGATTCTGATGTCAAAACCTGTTTTAAGGCCCAAACATTTGTTTAAAAACTAAAAATGTAAACATTTTCTGGCAAATAATGATGACAATTTTTAGAAATAACGAATTGAATTTCAATGAACGATTCGATTCGAGGATAATATCGGTTCACTTCGAACGCTACGACCCAAACGATTCACTGGCTGGAAATCGATGCGGCAACTTTTTAGCCCAAAATTCATCCGGTGCGACTGAAATATCGACCTGCAAACTGGACAGTGCAGGTGAAATTTCTTGGAGGCTTGTTGTTTTCTTGGAAGGGAATCGGGTAAAAACTCATTCTGGCCAATAAATGAAGATTTTCCTGCTCTACCTTCCTGTGTGTGTTTTCTAATGGACTCGGAGTCTGCTTAATAAAAGTTGATTGATTGTATCGCTTTGCAATAAAACAAAGGGGAAAACGTTTCTAGCTCGACCCCAAGTTTGAGAATCCCTCTTCGAAACAGTTAAATAATCATGGCTAAAACGGAGCACTGTGCGGTTTTCATGAGAAAACTATTTTAGGAATCGTGTTAATAATACACAGAGAGCGAAATCAGTGAACAAATCTGCTCTTTGTAGCACAAACGTGAGCCTGAAACATTCTCCTCATCTGCTATCCGCCAGACAAGACGGACATCTTAAACTGCAAAAGTGCGGAAAAAAACAACACGCACGCTGTGGTGTCTCCTCCAGCCACTAGGGGCACTACGAAAAGGAGTGACGAGATGTGGGGCATAAAAAAGGAAGCGAAGAAAAAAGTAGCCTTGACAGTGCTAACTGAAAAATCAAGTGAACTAAGAGGAATTACAAGTTTGTTTTTTTTCTTGGAAAAACAACAAACACGCACGCACGCACGCACGCGCACGGCTCCACATGAAGCCCGGCGTGCTTAAATCCAGTGCGTTATGTCCCACTATCGATACAATCCATTGATTATAAATGAGTACAACTTAAATCGATATATTTATGCCCGGAAGCCTAACTTGCCAAACGCAGACGATCCAGTTGGATCGCAGGAAAATAAATCGATACATCGATATAATCAATGAATCGTTACGGCACTACTTTGCTGGCGACTGACCTTTGCACCCGATCAGCGTGGGCGAACTTTGTAGGAAATCGCCGATCTTCTGCAGCGTTCCTTCTTTTCGGCCGCGGACGCCGGCGGTCCCGGGAGACGCCGACGGACGGGACGTCTACAAATCGCATCACAGAGTTTAGGTCGCGGTGCGTCTGGAACGCATCGTGTTTACGGCTGCAATCGACATATAATATCAATTATGGATTGGTTGTCAGGCGACTGGTAAGAGCGTCTGCCTCACAGTTCTGAGGACCCGGGTTCGATCCCCCGGCCCCGCCTGTGTGGAGTCAAAACATGCGTGCTAGGTGGATTGACAACTCTAAATTGTCATTTTAATTGCGAGGACGTCCACTTGATTGCCTTTCTGTGACTCTTCCAGTCTCTGTGATGCAAACTGCTCAGTCTGAACTCAGTGGCCACTTCCTTCGAAGAAGATCCCGTTTGAAGCAGGTTGCGACAGAGAGACCGGAAGAATCACAGAAAGGAAATCAAGCGCCCGTCAAACACCTGCGGTGAATTTTGCCGATCATTTTATTGGACGGCATCTCACCGCCGGCCGTGCTGTATGCAGTGATGTAGTATGGAATACAACGTGTGTGGAATGCATGTGTGTAGTGACGACCTACGACGTGCACAAAGCCGCATTTGAGAAAAACACTGCTCACCAGATGACATGACACGACACGTCATGTGACCATCTGCAACACAGCGACAGAGTGTGTGTGTGTGTGTGTGTGTGTGAGTGCGCGAGCGCGCGCGCGCATCACCTCCTCTTTGCGCTCGCTGAGTGTCGGCACCACTTTGGCGTTTCTTCGATTCGCCGCCTCCACTTTATCCTGCTGACACGCGCACGCACATTAGACCGGCACACACGCCGAGAGCAGAAAAGCTCCGAAGAAGAATTGCGGACGTGACAACGTCGTCGACGTGCGATGGCCCGTTTATATCATGAATTTGAAGACGGTATATTTAGCATATGCTTAGGCTGCAGCTTAAAATGTATTTCGGATGAGTTTGTGAGGCCCGCGCACGCAAAGCGAAGTCAAGCGAAGCCGTCGTGCCGGCGGCGCCTGAGTGGGCGGGGCTTTGGAAAGTGGGGTAAAAGTAGAAAAGCGCCAAGGCGTTGAGTCGGTTCTTAGATTTCGAGGGCAATCGCTTTTTCACACTGGGCCGTGGAGCGTTGGATTCCTTTTCTCCCAGTGACTGTTTTTTTTTTGCCGTCAATGTCTTTGTGCCTCCAAAGCGTTCTCCGTCAATCGTCCGTCCGCTGTCGTACTCGAGCGGCTCCGACTACCGGAGACAAAGTCCTTGTGTGTTTTTTGGACATACTTGGCAAATAAAGATGATTCTGATTCTTAACAATAACAAAACTTTTCAAAACTGCATTTTGTGTTTACTTGTGTTGTCTTTGACTAACATTGCAATTTGCTTGATGATGGGAAACATTTGAGTGTGACAAAGGTGCAAAAAAAATAAGAAATCAAACACTTTTTCCCACCGTTGCGTGTGTGTGTGTGTGTTTGAGAGGCACGTAATGAAATGTGTATAAGGAACACGGGCTCCATTATTTCTGTGTCACGACCAACTGGAGGCACGAGTGCGATGATGATGACATGAAGGACTACGAGGACTAGAATGCTTGAGTTGAAAGTGAAATGCGGCTACTGGGAAGACGAATAATGAGATGGACGTGGGGATGGAGACGATTCAATTTGAAAAAATACCTTGTGTCGATTGGTTGGACGTTTGCCGTGTCTAAAAATGGGACACTTTAGAGGCGGAAAAACAAGTGAGTTGCTGTGACACAGCAGCTAAAACATCATACATCACAAATTAGAAAATATGCAAAGAGTTTGTAAATGCATTCATTAAAAAAAAAAAAAAAAAAAAACTCAAAAATGACATGAATGAAACAAATACAATGGACCCCTGCTATTGGTGGGGGATAGGGGCAGAGCCCGACTGTAAATAGCAAAATCCTGCGCAGAATTGAAGCCCGTTAAAATTGCATTGGAAAAATGAGTACCTTGAAAATCGAGGATGCACCGCCAATAAGTCTTTTCGGGATTGCTTCTCCCCTCCCAAAATAAAAAAATTATAAAACTGAAAAAAATAGAGAAGAATTGGGGAAAATGTATCTATTTAAAAAAAAAAAACGTCTGCAGTCGCCGAAGTGCAAATATGCGGGGGTCCACTGTACACAAATCAAAAATGACACCACTCAAACGGATTAAAAGAATCCATGAATTCTGCGTGCGCCGCAAGACGGACGACGACGTGCTAGCACTTCGCGTCGGCTCGCGGGTCGTCGCCGTCTTCCTTCCGGCAGGGGGCCGCCAATGGAAATGAGCTCCTTGGCTAGAATTGACTGCATTGACTTTTTTATCGTTGAAATGTTTATTAATGTACATTGTCCCTCTATTACAAAGAAAAGAGAAAAAAGACAAAGAAAGACATGAATGATCGCTGATTAATAAAGTCATAAATGTTTGCGTCGCTATAGCAGCATGACACTGACAATACGGGAGGGGACATTAGCATGGAAAATTCATACTAACATGTTTTCACCCTCTTTTTCAAGTCCACAGCGAGTGTCGTCGTCCCCCCCCCCCCCACAGGCGGCCGTTGCTTTTCCCGGACACACATTGGGCGAGCGGAACGCCACAGCAATGGCAAAAACAAACATTGAAAGTCACAGAATGCAAAGTAGCGAGCGACCGCGACGCCGAATTGGCTGAGCGCGATCCGCCTGCCCGCAACGGGCGCACCGCCAGCCACAAAACGGCGGCCGAACGGAACGTTCGCACATCTGGCAATATTTTTGCTCGGTCTGCGCTCGGGAAACGGAACGATTTCTACATTGAGGCGTTCGGAAATCGGTGTTCCGCTGGATTTCAAATTTGGTCTGGCAGCACGCAACTTGAAAAAGCGCCAAGCGGAGGCACTCGAAAGCGGAGGCGGCAGCCGAATGCGACCTTTCTACGTGAGTCGCGTGGAGCGTTCCCTCACCTCGTCCATCTCGGCGCTCGTCCTCTTGCGGGCCGATCGCGTGATCTTGACGGTGACGGCGCCGGGCTCGCCCGGGCGTCGCAGCGCCACCCGGTCGGGCCGCAGCGGGCTGAAGGAAATCTCCAGCTCCGGCTGCGGGAAGCGTTCGGCGCGCCCGTTCTCCGTGGAGATCTGAGACGATTCCAGCACCGAGGGGCCGCCCGAGGAGTCCTGAGAGGTCAAAGGGCATTATCGATATGACGCACACTCTGAAAAAGGGGACGGACGATGGAAAAGTCACTTTTGAATGAATGGTCTACGATTAATTGGCAGATATTACCCCTCTTCAGTTTGGCAAAAACAGTTTTTTGACTTCTTTTCCTTTCCTGGCCCTCGTTAGGATGCGCGTGCGTAAAGTAGGAGTACGTTGCAGTATGTCTCAAGTCAAACGGAAATTTCAAGTCAAGTCAAGCCAAGCGCGACCCTTTCATGTCTACGTCTCCTCATTGTTTGTCCTGGTCCTGAAGCAAAAGAAATGTGGTCAAACGTGTTACATGTCAAATGAGTTGTGCACAACTGCGGCTTTTCACTTTTATCTTGGATTTTGGGAACTTGATTGTGTTGTGTGTTAATCACAGATTCGATGACGCAATTTAAATAACGCGCTTTGAGCTTTTCATATTCTGTGTAAACATTTGGCATTTGGAATGTTAAAACGATTTGTATTTTGTGTCTACATTTCACTTTAATTTGACCCTTCAAATGTGATGAAGGTCAAAAAGTAATTCAGGTTAAAATACAGCTAAAAACAACAGACTATAACCGTTACAATGCATTTAAGAGTAGACAAAATGTAAATATCAAAACGTTGATAGCATCCTAAAATAATTGACAGCAATAGGTTACCTGATTGGCACTTCATTTTCAGTTCCATGGAAACAGTTGGCTTTCACACCATTTATTTATTTAGGTGGTGATGATTTTTCTTGTATTTTGTATACCTTTTTATGATTACAGTCATTGGAAAAATCATTTTGTATATATTTGAATTTTTGTGCGTTTCAATCGAGAGATTCTTCTCCTGATGGCGTCGTAAAAAAAAAAAAAACGGCTTAAAACTGCTTGCACTTTGAGAATAAAAGAAAGAAGAAGAAAAGCGTCCGCTTTGATTTCGGTGAAATCTTGCGCCGCTCGGATGACGATGTCCCTTTCCAAAAACCTGAACAACATGTATGAATTGTGTGATGAGTAACAAGTGCGAGCGATGACCTGGGCGTCGGGCTCCCGCTCTCGGCCCTCGGCGTCCTCCGTCTCCCCTTTGACCGACGCCGCGTGACCTTCTCTCCCCGCCACGCCGCCCTGACAGAGAACACGTTTAAAAGCGCGAGAAGGATGGAAACGATGCAGAGGTCACGTCGACGGCAGGAAGTGGCGGCCATTTTCCCCAACGCAGCGTTAACGTGATGGAAGCGGTCGCTGAAGAAACGTCTTCTCGTCCTCACGAGAAGGTGCTAAAGTTAATCAACAACACATCCGTTATCATATGAATGAACTATTTTATAAGCGTTGATCTGAAGTCCTCCATGTCAGCAGACTGATTATATTTGAGGGGGAGGATGTTTTTGGGATGTGGGAGGAAAGCGGAGTACCCGGAGAAAACCCACGCAGGCACGGGGAGAACATGCAAACTGCACACAGGCGGGGCCGGGGATCGAACCCCGGTCCTCAGAACTGTGAGGCTGACGCTCTAACCAGTCGCCCACCGTGCCGCCTGATCCATTTATATTTACTTGAATGTTTTTTTGGTTGCTTTTTTTCATGATTAACTACAGTTATAGTCCATGAAATATTCTTTTTGGTCGGCCTGGAACAGATTACTAAGATTTCCCATATTTCCCGCGGGAAATATTGCTTTGGTTTCCAAATTTTTGGAACCGATAATTCACGGAAACCAAGGTTCCATTGTCTGAGAACAAAAATAAACGCGTACATTTGATGTTGTGATGTCGAATGTTGAGCCATTTCATTTGGGATTCATATTTATTTGGCAATGTTTTCTGTGTTAAACTATAGTTATTCCCCCAAAAATGTGCGAACGGTTGTTTATTTATAGGTGCCCCGCGAGCCGTCAGGAGGATCAACTGTACGGAAAGTGGATGGATGGATTTTTTTGGGGGTGTCTGCGACGGATTCATTGGATTTACATTGCTTGCTGTAGGAAATGTTGCTTGGTTTTCACACGATTTGGTTTTAGTCACACTTTTTGGAAGGGATTAATCACTGCGCTAGAAAAAACAGTACTTTATTTAACCTTTAGGCAATTGAGAACAGATTCTCATTTGCAATGCTGATCTGCTTGCAGAGGGCAGAGTCAAACTAATCAAAAGAAAAGAAAACAAATAAATACAATCGAAAAAAATGTGTACAATGTGATATAGTTACATACTGAAACAATACATTCCATCATAAAAGGATTAGGGCTGCAAATAAATTCAACAATGTCTCTAAATGATGAATGATCAAAATAGTTGGTCAATTTGATCGATTAACTGTTGCACCTCTCCATAAAATGCATAAAAAGATCAGAACGGGCTAAAACAGTGCAGCAATCACGGACATCACGGTTCACTGAAGGTAAAAGTGATGTTTCAAGGTTCCTTGAGCCATTTCACTGGTCATTTAGTTCACATTGTTTTCCATACGTTAAACCATAGATAGCTATTCTCCCATAAAGGCTCTTTTTTAATATCTATTTTGGGCTGTCTGGAATGGGTTAACGTGATCTAGCAATGCATTTTCTATGGAAAATACCGCTTTAGTTTTGGCATCATTTGGGTTTAGTCGGATCTGTTTGGGAACAGATTTGTCACAAAAGAAATCCGGCCGACGTGCGGGGAGGACACGGAGCCCAACGCCGGAACGAAGACTAGCGATCGACGTACGGCAAACTGCCATTAAATACAGCCTAGGCGTGTTTTTAGCATATAAAAGTAGAAAATGAAAAAAAAGGACTGAACAGCGATATAGCGGGTTTACTGTATTTGCACTGACCTCCGGTGGCAACCGTGTGCTGTTGCGGCGCAGCCGCCGGATGACTTCGTCTTTGTCGGCCTGGCTGGCGAGAAGCTTGCGAAGCTGCACCTCCAGGGCGCCGACCAGAGCGTCTCGTTCCGTCCTCCAGCTCGCCACGGTCTGCTCCTTGACGCGCAGCTCGGCCTCCTGGACAAAACGTCGGCAAGATGACGGCGACCGGCGGAGCGCTTTCGGGCTTTCCCGGCGCCGCGCTGAACTTTTTAAAACGGACTGTGGCGCCAGGTTCTTTGGAGATTACCCAAGAAGGGAATAAATAAAAAGAAAAGAAAACAAAAAGGTCAGTATAAGTCAAATACGTTTTCTATAAAAACATTATAGGTTATGGCCAAAATGATAATCATGATTGTTTTGATCAATTATGTAATCATGATTATTCATCACGATTATTCCTCAAGTTACGGAAAACGTCTTTATTTTTAATTGCACTACTTTCGACAAACAATACATCAACAGTTTTTAGTGCAAAATGAACTTCTATATAAGAATAAATGATCGATAATAATAAAAAAAAAACAAAAGGAATCCAAGTATTTCAAATCTACCAAGGTTTCACGGAATAAATATGCGCAATCACGAAGTGAAACTCGCTGGAAGCAAAAACAGTTTATTCATAAACTAATCTAAACGCAAACATTAGGCTTCAAGCAAAGACTTTTGATTTGAAAATCCCCGTCGGTTGTTCCGCGTGAGCGTCGCCGGTCGTGCACGCTCGCCGGCCGCCACGACGTCGGCACTCGGCATTTCCCTCTCCCTTCGCTCCCGGCGCTGTTCATACGCTGGATGGAATGTCGCTTGGGAGAAATACCTGCGCCACATGTTTCTTGTCTGGTGTTTTGCCGTTTTTGTCAGATGATTGAACAGATGAGTTGCGAAAGGCCCGGCGCGCGCGCGCACAAGGATTTTAAAAGACCTTCAAAGATTTTTTTGATCTGCTACACACCCCGCACGCGAAGATAAATTGAACCGTTTTGGTCGTATTGCGAGCGGTGTGCGAATCCACTCCCCCTAACTCAACACCTCACAACAAGACAAGACGATCGTCTGCCGTTTGACATCCTTGATCGGGACAGGCAAGAATCGGCGCAAAAACTGGCCGATTGTCTTTGCGGGACCTTGCTGGGCAGACAATTGAGAATTCTCAAACAGTACAATACTGTCGCATGCAAGAATTCCTCGGTGTTTCGAGGGCGCTGTAACAGATGAATGGCATTTCATTTCATTACAATGGGGAAAGATGACGGTATCGCAATTATCTCATAAATGAAGCCTACAATACTTTTAAAGTATATCTTAAATGGTTTCTTTGACAAATTGCATTTACAATAAACAACTGACTTAGCTCATTCCCTGCGAGGCCTCCCAGTTAACATGGATATTTGACTTCTAAAGCAGTCAATGGCAGAGAAACATAAATCCATTTAAAAAAAAAAAAACATCTTAAGATCAATGCAACAAATAATCCCAAACTCTTGAAAATGTGCACTAAAGAACAGCAAGCAGCTCACCAGCTCGGCCTGCCGGGCCAGGTATCGCTCTCGGTCCTTCGCAAACCTTTTCACTTCCTGGTTGCGTTTGTCCTCCGCCTCCTTGAGCTGACCGATCAGAGCCATCTTGTCCTCCTGCCACTTGTGACGTTCCGTCAGCTGTTTCTCTTCAAGCGGCTGGTGAGACGCCAGCAGAAAACTAAATTCAGTGTCCAAAATACAACCTTGGAGCAACCAAGGACGTCGTCCCTTTACCATTTCAGACGTAATGAAGCCACCGACGTCATTACTTGCCAAGAACGTGAGAAAACGCTTGAGGCGGTAACACATTTTTGTGTAGAATGTAATAAGTTATGCGCTAAATGCTCTGGTTATGTCATCACGTCACATGGCTGATGAGAAGTAAGCAAATTGTACTATATAACACTTCTAATTTACAAAGTGGTTAAAATACAGTCAAGTGACATGAGAAGGAGGCTGCGTCTCATCAAAAGATTTCATTCAGGCAAGAAGAATTTTCCCGAGACACAGACACTTTTGTTGAAAGGGGGGGGGGGGGGGGGGGGGAAGACGGAAGACGGAAGACAATAGCGCGCAACCAAAGTCTGCCGTCCATCGCTCTTTTCCAGCACAAGGTAAGCTGAGGATTACTTTTAAACGCCCAGGGAAAAATACCAAAATGTTTCTGACCGATGTCAAAATAAATGAGTCTCCTGTTCGCAAAGAACGTTGAAATGTTGATGTTGAAAAGGTCAAAATGTATTATTAGCGAGATTCTCATCGACAAGAAACTTCTCTTGCATAATACACACTTCCTATTTTGAAATATAAATAAACAAATAAGGACCACATTAAATGAACCATAGTCTTCTAGGCATTGTTAACTTTTTTAAAAAACAGTGCAGATGGATGCTTTTTTTTCCCCCACAAGAGAAGTCCCGATTCTAAAACAAACGCGTGCGTTTGTTGATTCTGAGCTTTGAACGAGACGGCGCGTGACGCACGCGTGAAGGTCCATTCCATGTGCTCAAAGTGTCACCCATTGGAGAGATTAACCCACTGACCGTGAATCAACAACCTTCCGTCGGTTACCTCGAGGCTGCGCCGAGCGCGAGCAGCGTCCCGTTTGGCCGGCTGGAGGTCGCGCGACGAGGCGTCCGCGCCGCCTCCGCCGTTTAGCTGCCCCAGCATCTCCTTCATTTGCTCCACCTCTGAACAAAAACATGACCGTGATGAGCGGTGTCCTCTCGCAGTTTTGGTTGACGCCGTTATCCTCAAGTTGAGACAACCAGATTTCCAGATTTGTCCCATAAAATTCCACTCTTGGTTGTATTTCGTGTGTGTTCTGAATTTAAGTAAGCCTCTGTCATCTACAACTCCAAATTTCATAAAGCGTAGCAAGCTTCAGATTACGAGACTCACAAAAAGGTTTCCCGTCACTTTCCCTAAATATGATCCCCATAAAAAGTGACGTGGTTCCCCTTTTACGACACAGATTAGTTTAATTTTAACGATTCAATTTAAAATTACGCGAAACCGGAAGTAACGCAGGCGTCGCTTGGGGCTTATTCTTTTTTCCTAAATTAATTACGTTTTCATTCAATCGATATACGCTACATTGCTCTTACTTGTTTGGTTTCTGCAATGTCATTTGAGTTCTCACGGAAATGCACGAAATGGATTCAAAGAAATGGGCTTCATTTCAGAGCCAAGAGTTGAAGTATTAAACATCAGGGTTTTTTTCAGGATTAAAAGCAAATTGCATGGTTTATTTAACTGACCCGTTATTTCCGTTATTCATTATCTGCTAATGGAACTAAACAAGTTAGTTCTGAGTGCCTCCGACGAAGAAATCCGATTGGACAAGCCATTCCATGAGAGCTATACAGTAGAACATCACTCCCTCTGGCGCAATACTAAAACTAGAGGTGCAGCCATCAACTTAATCGAGAAAAATTTTTGATAATGGATTAATCATTTAGAGACCTTGTATACATATTAATATGTATATTTATTATAATTATAAATATTTATATTTATAATATTTATATTTTAATAAGAAAGCAGGCTGTATTATCAAAAAAAAAAAGACATTCGCTACTTTGCCAACTGTCTGACGTCACTCTCGACGCACGGCGGCTTGCTGACAGGATTTCCCAGCATGCCTAGGCTATCGCATAGCTTTTAAAATGCTATTTTATGTCAGTTCGTAGCATAAACGCCTAAATAGTTAGAATGTGAATGTTAACAGACATTATGTGCGTGTTGCAAGTCCGCCGGGTGCTCCCCTAAAGTGACATCGTTAAAACTTAACAGCCGTTGTGTTAAATACCTTAAAAGGCAGAATAAATGTTATTATATTTAAAATAAATCTCAAAAAAATAATAATATTAAAGCAATTTAATATAGTATTTTTTTTTTTTTTTTTTTTTAAATATCTAGAAAAGTACCATTTCTTTTTGAATCTGTACTATACGGATTATTGACTTGACCATTTTCTTTGTGAAAAACTGCGCAATATACACGAGAAATTCCGATATTCTATACCGGTTGCACTCTCTCGAGCAAATTTTCCAGCATGTGTGGACGTCTTACCGTTGGTGAGCTCCTGAATGAGCTCTACTTTCTCATCCAGCATGTGCTCCATCTGCTCCTGAGTCTCCTCCTGCTCCAGGAGAGCCGAGCGCATGTCGTCCACCAGCCGCCGCTTGGCCTCCAGATCTGCGGGCGGCACAAGCGACCACCTTGAGCGGCGAGCTTCGAGCAGCTCGACGGCGGGCGCTCACCTTGACAAGCTTGGTGATACAGCTGCAGCATCTCGTCGCGCTTCTTCTCCGCTGGCTGCTCCTACACGAAGGAAAGAGAAACCGTCAAGCAGATGTTCCCTAACCATCATCACAATATAGGGAATTCTGGATGCTAGACTATACAGTGGGACCTCGATAAAAGGGACTAATAGGGACCGATAGATCAGACTGTCCGTTCCATTGAAGCACATTCTTTTTAGGCCATAAGCACCCATATTACTGTACGGTACAAAATTATTGTTTTGTAGCTTTTTTTCAGGGCCTAAAACACCCAGTACAGTACAAAGTTATTGCAAATAAATATTCACAAAAAGCTTGTAAATGTTTGAAAGGTTCACATTCGATCCAAACTTAACGTCGGCGGTGTGCTTGGTCACGGTGACTTCGTTGCAGTACTCATCAGAGGCGAGTCGCTTTCATGATCCACTAGGAATTAGTCTGCTTCCTAGTTCCAAATATGTTGCCAAAGGCAAACAGCTTGACAGAAAAAAAGCATGTTCCCGAGTCCAAAGACTTTTTTTTGTACTTGAACTAACGCTGCAGCCATGACACAAAAGAAAACGGATAGAACCATAGTCACATGACGGCCACGTCAATGCCCCACAATCAACGTGGCCGTCACGTAAGCACGTCTTTTGCAATTGGATCTAGTCATTTTGTATATCTGCGAGCCGGAAATACGTCAGTCCTATTCTCTGCCTGCATTACGCCACAGCGCCACTAAACAGCAACGGCCAATTCTGGAAACTAACAGACTTTGTCAACAGCGGTTTAAGTGACAAATGGAAACTATTTTTGGACAAGTTCAGTTCTGACGGGCCGTTTTATCCGCTACCCGTTATATTGGGGTCAGTTTTATCGCGGTTCCACTGTATAGTGACCTAGACCGTTCCGGGGGGGGAAAAAAATCCTGTTATGGTCATTCGAAAGCAGGGAACTAAATGAGGGAATAGTTCCGAATGTCGTCGCTGCTGTTAGAAGCGTCGAACCTCACTTTTTGTGATGAATCCAGTCCAGAAAGTCAGACTAAAACCCTATCGTACAAAAATGATATTTCCCAAAGGAAATAACGTAAATCCGATTAATACGTTCCAGACCCACAAAAACAACAACATTTGAGAGTAACTATCGCTTATCATACAAAAACGGTCAAATAGTAATGAATAATGAAGTGGATAACTGAACATTTAACAACACTTTTACCTTTATTAAAAACTTGATGGCATAGCCAGCAACGAGGGGAGAGAGGGAAGGCATCTTCCAAGTTCTTTCTTAAATGAAAACAGGTTTTTTTTACCTTCCACCACCACAAAAAAAAAAACATTGCCCCCTGGGCCACAAACTTTTGAATCATCCCTGGTATGCAAGGCATCTTCCCATTTTAAAATTCTGGTTGCGCTGTACACAGGGTGAGGTAGCCATTCCAACAACACACCGTCATTTGGGGGAAATCTTGTTACGGACTAGAAAATGAACGAATGCTTTCAGACACAGCCAAACTCACCGCTTTGAGTTGTTGGATAGTTCTGTCTCTGTTTGTGAGGTCGAACTGAAGCTGCTTCTTCACCTTCTCCACATCCGACAGCTTCCGTGTCAACAGCTTCTCTTCTTCTTTCATGGTGGAGATCTGCAGGGAAGGATCACCCTCCTCCTCATCCATCCAAAGCTCACTCCTCATGCCATATATGACCAGAATTGTCTGATGTTGTTGAACTTACATCTTTGTGGACCTGCTGGATCTGCTTCTTGTAGTCGGCCAGCTTTTCTCTGAGGTCCGAAGAGTCCTCTTCCTTCCGCTCCAGATCCACACCGAGACGCTTCACTTTGTCCGAGTCCTGCTTTGCAAGTTCCTTCAGTCTGGAAGACACATCGGAGCAAAGAGTTCCATACTTTACCAGTTCTCCGAGGTCTTCTATTCGATTTCAGCGCGTGCGCGATAAGGCCCGCATATAAAATCTCACATTCCCCCCCAACACACCAAAACCATTTAGGATCGTAGAGAAAAAGCAAATAACAATGATTATATATGATCTTTGTTCCCCCCTGTGGGATTTTCTTAACTTCTCTTGATGGCAACAAGTTTTCAATCCGTTTTTTTTTTTTTTCGGCCTACGTAGAGATAAACACAATAAATTAAGTTTTAAAATGTTCAACAATTCAACAAAGTGAAATGTTAAATTGCACGGATGAAGAGTAAGACAGTCTTTTGTCATGTGGAGTTGTACAGGAGAGGCGGGCAACTTTTGCTATATCTTTGGAAATGTTCAGCATCATTGCCTTCCACCGGGCCTCTGTAAGGGCTGCAACGAGTAATCTAGTATTTCAAGTACCTCGAGTAAATAATTCAATAAATACATCAAAGCTTGAGAAATGTTCTCTGCCTCAGAGAACGGTTTCTTTGATTGTGAAGCTCAAGGGACGCACGGGTGGAATGTGGCACCGTCCGCTCACGTCAAGTAGGAAGTGCGAGGTGGGAACGGAGCTATTTTGTGGACCGAGCGCGAACATGGCGACAATGAAGAGAGAGAAAAAAAAGACGGAAAATGGCCAAATTTCATTCTGAACAGCAAGTAGAGCACTGTGACGTGTAACCGTTGGAGCGCGGCTCTTGCTCTGCGCCACGTGGGACGCAAAACGAGGTCAATTAAACGTTGCGCAAATAAGAGCGATTGATGTGAATGTTACCTTACTAACACCACGTCTCGATTAAATTGGACTAAAGTCGAATTTGTGGCTGGTTTATGACGATGGTGACACCAGTATGACCGCCCCCGTTATGTTACTTCATACAGTGCGCTTGCAGGTTTCGCTCAGGCCAGTGTGCTACCATCATTTTGAGTCACGCAGGTGACAAACTTGGCAAAGGTGGGCAGAGAGGACTTAAGAGTAAAATGGGTCACGTACCCACATCAGAGGGGATTTTTGGTGAAGCCAAATGAAGGACATATTTCTGTCCTCTCGAGGCGTCTTCATTTGAGTTTGGACACTTCCAAAACTTCTAGTAGTATAAAGAATATTTGTCTCATACCTAGTCAGCTGGTCTAATATCAAACATAGAGCCATGAATCTTCTGTATTGTTCAAGTGTTAGCTGCTGAAATGAAATTGCACAAAGGCTGTGAATGCCTTTTTTGAATTCATGCTCTATGTTTTTGATACTGGCAAGAAATGCCCATTTTAAACATATTTGTGAAATTGCCCCACAAAAGATCTTACTAGAAAAGAAAGTAGTTTGCTGCTCAGCACAAAAAATTTAATTGATTTTTATAAAACAAATGAAACCAATAGGTCATTCCTTATTTGAAATGACTTGTTTTCTCTTTGGCAATCATAACTGCTCTTTAATCAGGCAAAAATAAATTGTATCCGAATACTCGATTATTCGCTAGAATTTTCAGTAGGATACCCGAATACTAAAATATGAGGTAGCTGCAGCCCACTCTCATTTCTTATAATACGTAAATCAATGCGAAAACGATCGTCTGTTTGTTAGCGGCAATTGTCGCTAAACGGGTTGGAAAAGTCATGAAGGCCCACCCAGTACACACAAAGACAGTCAGCCTGTTTTTGTCGCAGTTTTGCCCCTTCCGGACCAAGCACATCCAACAGCAGACAATCCTGTGTGTCTTATAAGATGATCCTTCAGTCTGAGGTGTGTTAAGAGTGGATTTGTCCAGGACTATAAGGTCCCAAATGGGCCCCGAGGCCAACAAACATAAATATTGAACGTGTTCCAATATTTACGACCGTGTGTGTGTGTGGGGGGGGGTATCAAAGTATCAAAGTATTTTGTATCAAAGTGGGTTGCGCGGGCGGCAAGAAGTCTTTTTCAAATCAAATCCCCCAAGGCCCCCACCCCTCGACGACAGCGCCATTTTACAACCCCGATTTCAATGAAGTTGGGACTTTGTGTGAAACATGACTAAAAACAGAATACAACGATTGACAAATCATGTTCACCCTACATTGAATTGAATAAACTACAAAGACAAAATATGTCATGTTCAAACTGATCAACTTGATTGTTTTTAGCAATTAATCATGAACTAAGAATTTGATGGCTGCAACACGTTCCAAAAAAGCTGCGACAGGTGGCAAAGAAGACTGAGAAAGTTGAGGAATGCTCATCCAACACCTGTTTGGAAGATCCCACAGGTGAACAGGCTCATTGGGAACAGGTGGGTGCCAGGATTGCTTCCCTGAATTGCTCAGTCATTCACAAGCAAAGATGGGGCGAGGTTCACCTCTTTGTGACCAAGTGCATGAGAAAATAGTCCAACAGTTTAAGGACAATGTTCCTCAACGTACAATGGCAAGGAATTTTGGGATTTCATCATCTACAGTCCATAATATCCTCAAAAGGTTCAGAGAATCTGGAGAAATCACTGCATGTAAGCGGCGAGGCCGAAAAACCGACATTGAATGCCCGTGACCTTCGATCCCTCCGGCGGCACTGCATCAAAAACCGACATCGATGTGTAAAGGATATCACCGCGTGGTCTCAGGAACACTTCAGAAAACCAATGTCAGTCAATACAGTTCGGCGCTACATCCGGAAGTGCAACTTGAAACTCTACTATGCAACGCAAAAGCCATTTAGCAACAACAGCCAGAAACGCCGCCACCTTCTCTGGGCCCCGAGCTCATCTAAGATGGACTGACGCAAAGTGGAAAAGTGCTTTGTGGTGTGAAGAGTCCACATTTCAAATTGTTTTTTGGAAATTGTGGACGTCGTGTCCACCGGGCCAAAGAGGAAAAGAACCTTCCGGACTGTTACGGACACAAAGTTTAAAAGCCAGCATCTGTGATGGTATGGGCCTGTGTTAGTGCCAATGGCATGGGTGACTTACACATCTGTGAAGGCACCATTTATGCTGAAAGGTACATACAGGTTTTGGAGAAACATATGCTGCCATCCAAGCAACCTTTTTTTTCATGGACGCTTATTTCGGCAAGACAATGCCAAACCACATTCTGCACGTGTTACAACAGCGTGGCTTCGTAGTAAAAGAGTGCGGGTACGAGACTGGCCTGCCTGCGGTCCAGACCCGTCTCCCATTCAAAATGTGTGGCGCATTATGAAGCGTAAAATACGACAACGGAGACCCCGGACGGTTGAACAGCTGAAGCTGTACATCGAACGAGAATGGGAAAGAATTCCACCAACAAAGCTTCAACAAGTAGTGTCCTCAGTTCCCAAAGGTTTATTGAATGTTGTTCAAAGAAAAGGTGACGTAACACAGTGGTAAACACGACCCTGTCCCAGCTTTTTTGGGACCTGTTGGAGCCATCAAATTCAAAGTCAATGATTATTTGTGAAAAACAATCAAGTTGATCAGTTTGAACATGAAATATATTGTCTTTGTGGTGTATTCAATTCAATATAGGTTGAACATGATTTGCAAATCATTGCATTCTATTTTCTTTTTGGTTAACACAACCTCCCAACTCCATTGGAATTGGGGTTGTACAACGCTCCTGCCTCCGGTCCCTTCGGGAAACACTCGGCAAAGATCGGCGCGCAGTCCTTCTTCTCTTTTGTGAGATCACAGAAGATTTCGAGATCGGAGGACCTGTTTCTAGACAGACGGTGGAACAGAATCTTTGTGCGTTGAGATTATCGGAGCATGCCACACACAGTACAACCAAAACTGTTAAATGTCAATGTTTTTATCTTCATGCGTGGGGTCTGTAGCAGATAAAAAAAAATCTTGGAAGATTGTAAAAACAATTGTGTGTACCACACCTAAATTGTCCACACTGTTTATGTGAACTAACTCCTCTCTGTTTGCAGCTATGTTGTTACGCAGCTACGAAAGACCAAAAAATTAATTGATCAAATGAATTCCCCGTACTTGGTGATCTCGAGGGCTCTCTTCTCCAGCTCGGCGTCCTTCTGCTCGATGGCCTCGTGCGCCACGGCCAGCAGCTCCCGGCGCCGCTCGGCCTCCGTTCGCCGACACTCCCGGAGGGCCTGCTCGTCGCCGTCCCCGCGCCGCTCCTGCAGCTTCTTCTGCAGAGCTGCGATCTGCGCCTCCCGCTCCCGCAGCCCGCTCTCCAGCTCGGCCGTGCTGGACCGGGCCGTCGCCGCCTCCTGCCGGAGCCCGACAGCAAAATTCGTTTTGATCCTTGAACATTTTCCAAAGACGCCCGCTCGAATGCCTTCCTGTGACCCTCGGACTAAAAAGAGCTGATATTCGATATATCGGCCGATATCTGATATATTGGACGACAACCAATAAAGTATATCGGCGGATATATGAATTACGAACCTTGGCATACACAGGCTACATACTGTAAGCCGATCGATAGTCTTATACAGTCGTCGTACTGTGGCATCCGTTCCAGCCCCCAAATTAAATTATACGTACTTCAATAACACAGTGAAAAATCGAAATAAGTCCAAAGACACTATGATAAATAAATAACACACTAAATAAACATGACAACAGTTTATTGCTCATGAACTTGAACTGAGGAGGGAAAGAAGGAGGGAGAGAGAGAGAGAGAGAGAGAGAAAGTCCTCTTCCGTAATAACACGGGAAATTCGGAGTCAGATGTTTTTTTCTTTTGCCTGTTTCTTTTCTAATTCATTGACTGATTTTAGCACAACAAACGGATCGAGCCTAACTTTAACTTGTCTTTTTCTGTTCAGAAATCCAATTCGGAAAGTGGGACGTCACATTGTCATTTAAAAGATCCATTGTTCGGATAGCTAATTTGCAGCACATTTCTTTGGATCATTTGATCATTCTTTTGATTGGCGCGCTCACACTAACACCAGCAAACGCTTTCTCGTGTTTTATTAGTATACTAAAGAGCAAAAACAGAACAAAGATACAGAACCTAACGTGCATTGATGGTTACACAATGCGAGAAGAAGCCCAGCACAGATCTTTCCGCTATTTCTTCCATCAATGCATTTCGCGCATTTATTTATCTTTGTGGGATTAGCGTATGCAAACTCACCTGCGGCTGTGATGCTTGCAACGTAGCGGTCAGCCGCCGGAGCTCCTCCGTCTGGGCCTCCTTATCTTTTTGCAGCTGACTTAGACCTCGTGTCTCCTCATTTTCCTTCGAGGACGCGACTTCAGCCCAAAGGGCTTGGTCTTCTTCGGCCGCAGCTCTTCTGGAGCTCGCTTCCTGTAATTTGGTCTTCAGCCGCTCTGTTGTGAGCTCTCGCTCGGCAAGCTTCTGCCGGAGACGGTCGCACGAGGCTTCCCGTTCACGCAGTTTGTGGCAGAATTCCTTCAGCTGCTTCTCAGACGCTTCCTGTTGTCGTCGCAGCTTCTCACGGAGCTCTCGGACCAGCCGACTTTGTCGTCGGAGCTCTTGCGCTCGAGGGCCGTCCGTCGCCTGGCGGAGGTCGAGGTCCTCCTGCGGCCGCTCCAGCGAGATCTTCTCGTGGGCCGGATCTTCTTTGACACGCACGAGATCCGACGTCTGGCTCTCGCGTCGCGTGCTTTCTCGGGGCCTTTCTGTGCCGAGCTGCTCGCTGAGGGCGGCGGACGCCTCTGCGGTCCGCGGGTCCCGACGGAGGACGGAGATCTGGGCCGACGTCTGCCGGAGTTGTTCCTGGGCGGCTCGCAGCTGAGCGGAGGCTTGTTCTGCTCTCAGAGTCTCACTGGAGACCTGCGCTCATTTCCACGAAATGCATTATGATGACTGTTGTCATAGCAACAAATACACTACTCACAAGATTTGTGATGAAATTTCAGGATGCGCCTCTAATGGACCATAACCTTAACAGCTGCACTAAATTTGACCTCTACATCTTTGGTGTCGGATTTAAACGTTTCAGTGCTTTTTGCACAACTTGCTGCTCTCGAATGGGGACCTCATTAGCGATATTCACAACAGGTGTCTGATCCATGAAAATTCCCAAGGACGGCTACTTGCATGCCTTTCTGTAACTCTTCCAGTCTCTCTGCAACAAACTGCTGGTAACAGTCTGTGACCGTCTAAGTTCAGGGGCCACGTACGGTTGATCAAATGTTGATCATGTCAAAATGTCAACAGCACGATGAAAAGGACTCAAATTCAAAAAGGACATCCATTCATGGATTCAAAACGATGTGAATTTTGCCGTTGCGCTCCTTGTTAGAGATCAGCAAGTCGTGCAAAAAGTACTAAAACATTAAACAGTTGGACTTGCATTCAAAGCTTTCCTAAAGGTCGGATTAAGTTCACCTGTAAAGGTTATACAGCGGACCCCCGCTATTCGCAGCAGGATAGGGACCGCGACCAGCAAAAAAAAAATGTAAATAAATTAAAAAAGAAATCAAAAGGAAAAAAAAGAGTGAATGCGATTGTATCGGCTGTAATGTCTTCATTGGCAGATCGACGACTGGTGAAAGTGAAATATGACATTACATTCAGCATGAAATGCGTTTTTCTGCTTGCGTACATTCGTGTCCGTGCGTATCGTTCAGATAAGTGCAGACAGCAGAGGAACATGAAGGAGAAATCCACCAAAACGAAAACTAATAATATGGTACAAACATACTCGCCGCTGAGATGTAAACGCCAAACGGAACATTTTGGCGCCTGCATGTCAGACGACAAGGAAGGTATCCCCACAAAACAAATCAAACATGCTAGACTTTTTATTTTGGCATGGTAGGGTTTCCCTGACACCAAATTGTTGATCGTGGATTATGTCACACTAAAAGCAGTTTTGTCGTTCCTGACAAAACACCCGCTCTGGAAAATTGGCCACCCGCTCGGCAAAAGGGGCTAAAATCTTAAGGTCTGCGCCAGGCACGAGCTCACCTTATTTTGCGACGCTTCCAATGTAGCAGTTAGTGTCCGGACCTCCTGGAGCAGCCTGCCGACCTCCTCGTTCCTGCTCCTCTCCCGGTCCAGCGCCTCGTCACCGCTTCTCTTCTCAGCATCTCCTTTGGCCCGAGCCGTGACTCCGGCTGGCGCTTCCTCGGCCTCCCCCGAGGCCGCCGGCGCTTCCTGCTCGCGGAGCTGCGAGTCCTGGACAGAGGCGGTGGCCTCCCCCCTGGATTCGCTGACCTCCTGCAGGGCCTTCTCCGTCTTTCGGGCCTTCCTTTCTCGAGCGACGACGACGTCCTCCTGGGCTGCTCGCTCCTCACGGAGGGAGGCCAGCGCCTCCTGCACGCAGCAATTTGCTCAAAGTCTACCGGACAAACGGTGCTTCCAGAAAGGAATTGCAATACTTCCTGCACATTTTGTTATCTTACAGCCTTTTTCCAAAATGTATACAACGGTGCCTTTACATACGAGTTCCATTTGTCATCTTTCCCCTTTGAAATAAATCATGGAAACGCTATTAATTCTTTCCAGCCTAGTAATTATTTGCACCAAAACAACGGGGAAACCTTTTAGGACACAAACAGCATACACTCAAAATCCTGCGATATGGCAAATGATGTATGTGTTTGTGTTCAAATATGTCTTGCTTTAAAGGGTTATAACACCACAGAAACCGATGCTATTTAGGCGTTTTGCATTGGGTTTTTTTTTTTTTACCATAAAGCTCATCGGAGTTCTCTCGGTCAAAGCTATTTGGTTTTTGTATGATCAGTACGAGTCAGCTTCAGCTGGGAGTGGCGGTGAACAGCATGAAGCCTCTCTTCTGAACAACCGTTCCTTATCTCCCAAATTGCTGTGTTGAGTTCACCGCCACCATTTCACATTTTTGCTCACAAGTCAAAGCAAAAAGCCCAGAAAGTGGGGTCACTCGTATCTCAAAGCACCGCTGTATGTGTCAATTGATAGATTATTACAACCGCCTCCTCACCCGCAGCTGCTTCGTCTCCCCCCGGAGGGAGGCGTGCTCCTCCGAAGTCCGTTCTGCCTCCGCCCGCATGTCGGCCAGGCGCTTCTCTAGCTGAAGCAGAGCTGAACACTTCTCCTGAAGCTCAGCCACAAGCCTCGTTTTCTCCTCCTCCGCTCTACTGCTCTCACCTTCGTCGGACCACAGGAACATCCATCGTGTGAGCGTGTAGAAGATGGATCAGAATTTGAGTCCACGCCCGAACTTCAAGAGTCAACTCGGAGCTTACCCAGTTTCACAGCATTGCTCTGGAGCTCGCCCGCAGACTCGGAAAGTTGAGGCCGAGACGAGGAGGGCGCCCGAGATGTGAGCTGCAAAGGGGAGGAAATACACACTTATGCACACGTGCAGAACAGGTTTCTGATGCCCGTGTGCTGAGAAATGCAAGGGAAAAGGCTAAATGCTATCACAGTGAATCCCACCCGCTGTACTATGCGGCGACAGATCATCGAGTGCGCCACGTGAAAAAAATATCAGATTTAAGACATGATAATCCTTTCGTGATCCTGAGAGGGGAACTCCAGGTGGTACAACACCACACAGTACAGGACAGCATGTTGACAAGAATAACACAAAATAGAATTCCTCTTGTATAATGCACATTTTTCCCCCCCAGAAAAATGTCCAAAGGCAATAGTGCACATTATACTGTACATGGGTATAGTAAAAGGTAGAAAATTCCTTCGGAGTGAAAAGAGTTGCATGGAAAGAGGAGAGGATCACCACTAACATTTATTGCATATAAATAGATCAATGGATACAAAGTCACGGCTGCGCATTAGACAAGAAATGATGGTAGTATAAAAGCTATCAAGAACTATTAGGGCTGCTCACGAAATGGCGGTGACTCAGTGACATTCGAGTCTCCCGGGGGGATAAAACGAGCGCCGATTGGAATCTGAACAAAGCAAGAATAGGTTATCTGAGTCCCCATTAGTCTAAATACGGTATTCTGATTAATACGTACGCCCTGCTACCGGAGGGCAGGGGGTTCGTACCCCCGCCCGAGCACGTCGTCGGCGTGTCACTGGGCGAGACGCTTAACCCACATTGCCCACGAATGAATGCGGTTGGATGTTTGGCGGCGGTCGGAGGAGCCGTAGGCTCAGAATGGCAGCCGCGTTTCCGTCAGACTGCCCCCTGCAGGGCAGCTGTGGCTACACGAGTGGCTTACCAGCACTAGAATGTGACTGTGGGGTGAATGAATAACGTGCGAAATTGGAAAGCATATCATGAGAAAGCACTCTAAGTGGAACGCATGCTTAATATTGTTACTACTTCAGCGGGCGGCCATGTTGGGTAAGAGCAGCATCTGTCGTCGTCGACTGAAATTAGCGTCACGGGTGCCCCCGCCAATGTCACGTGACCAAACCCACCGGTCTACGCTACGACAACCAGCAGAACTAGGGGTCGATTACATGATGGCTTGAACAATATTCTCGCAAGTGTAGGTTCAAACCGCCGTGTAATTAACCCCAGTCAAACTCAAAATAACTGTTCTCTCGGTTACTTATTGCACGTCCTCACCGGGTGTAGTTACAATAGGATGTCCGAGTTGATTTATTTCAGTAATTCCATGGAAAAAGTGAAACTTGTATAACGTATACATTCATTTCACACATACTGACATGTTCCGTTTAATGTTGATGATTATAAGTGACAACGAATGAAAACCCCAAATTGAGTATCTCGGAAATCAGGAGGCACACGATCCACGTTTGCGTCAGGTTTCCACAGTCGCTGACGGTTTGGGGTGCCGTGACATGCGCTCGCGTCGGTCCGCCGTTTTTCCTTAGGTCTGAGGTCAACGCGGCCGTCTAATTGGAAGTTTTAGAGCACTCTGCGCTTCCCGCAGCCGATCGACCGACCGACTTTACGGAGATGCGGATTTCATTTTCCAACAGCGCACAGTGCAAAAGCCACCGGTACCCGCTTTAAGGACCACGGTATCCGCGTTCTCGATTGGCCACTGGGCTCTCATAACACCGAGCGGTGCCACAGACTGATCGACTCCGTGCCACGCCGCGTCGCTGCGGTCGTTCCGGCAAAACGAGCCCCGACTCGCTATTGAGTGCCGTAAAAAAAAAAAAAAAGAAGAATTTTTTATCTAAAATGACCACCGAAGACTTTGAATATTCTTAAATCTTCAACTAAAAAGTTTGAATTCTCTATCAAGTCCTTAAGATCCATCTTGAGGATTAGCAAGTAAGTGAATCATCCCAACACTTTTACTGTAATTGATGAGAACATGAAATCATCATTTTATATAGTTTACCATTGGAGCTGCTTTTATACTCACATCTTGGTGATGAAAAGCGTCACTCGTGTCACTCTCCACTTTAGCGCTACACTCACAGCGGTGCTACTGCTCCTGACAAGAGCATCGTGATGCGGTCTTACGTTTTTACAAGGCATGAAGTCCAATCGATAAGTCAATATTCTACTGTGATTGAAGGTCACAATTAAATAGCAAAATAAAGATTTGTTCTTCATATCATATCAATTCGTCATAACATTTAGGCGTGGCCTACAGGAAAGAGTTATTCATGCTTTGGATTTCCAATGTTGTGGTGGTCATACGATAGACTAATTGATTCATTTTGTTTAGTGAATAATGCTGAAGATAAACTCCCTTCCGAAAAAACACGGTTTCCCATATCATTTAGCCCTACTCCTGATTGATGACTAGGTCGTTTTATAATCGGGCCCAAAGTTTAAAGCTTATCGGCTTCCCGGTGACGAGGACTGGCTAAATGTGTCTAAAAGCTTAGCCACACAAACACAAGTGATGATGTGGCTAACTACATACTTTTAATGATGTTAAGCCACATAGGCTAAGAAGTTTCATGACCCAGCGCCAACCCTGCATATAACAACAATAAATAGTTGGTGGCTACTTGGCAGAAATCACTTATTGCTCATTTTCTGGAACGTAAGCGCCGCGATAAATGAGGGTGGACTCTACTTTATTCTGACAAGTGCTGTAACTTTTGCCATGCCGCATTTACTTCCAAAAATCTAAGCTTTGTCACGTTTATCTTCTATCTATCTATCTATCACTGTCTCGACGGCCACCGCCATCATGACATCATGACCGCGTGTAGTTTCTGTACATCCGTAGCGGCGACACGTCCTTGATCGCTAACCCTGCCAATAGCGAAGGTTGACTGTCGCGTTATGCTGTGAATGGCCAAAATCCACCAGTAATTGAGCCCCCTGCCCTCGAAAGATTAACAATTGCCTATCAGTCGAGCACAAAAACAGCAGAGAGCTGAGTTTTTCAGCAAAACAAAAACAACAACAAAAAGTCAACAGGTGAATCCACGAGTCGCTAACATGCAGGCGAATACTGTAGTCGTATTTCTTTGTTGACATCATCACTTACCTCGCTCTGCGCCTCCTGAGCGTCTCTGCAGGCGGCCATCTTGTCCGTCATCTTCTTGAATATCTCCAGACGTTTTTCAGCTCGCTGCTCCAAGAGTTCCCTCTCTCTGGCCAGCCGCTCCCTGCGTCAAACGTTCTTTTGTGAAACGCCAACGACAACACGTCGACGACGGCGTCCTGGCGAGCGGAGAGAGTCTCACGCAAAGTCGTTCTGCATCTCGGCGAAGATGTCGCCGAACTCTCTGCTGATGTCCTCTCGGAGGCGAGCTTCCACCAGCATGCCGTCCGCTCGCTCCTTCTTCAGCGCCGTCTGAAGACTTCTCAAGAGCGCCACCTGCTGCTCAACAGGACATTTCTCTTTTGAGCTCAACGTGTGCGTTCATTGACAGACGCGCCGCAATTTGTCAGTTAGGTCTGCGATCGACCATTATTTTAATAGCCAATTAATATATCGACTTTTTTTTGTATTATTATTTGACGCATCATTGAACAAAAACTTTTTTAATTTCCATCCCTTTATACAAAAAGAGGACATCATTTTAAACTGACAGTGCAGAAAATGCACCAACATAAATTGCTTATGATTCAGTTACTGGATTGGTTCATAACGTGGGGAAAAAAAAAAAAGGAAAAAATGTTCATTGTTTTCCAAAATAAAAGCAGATGTTTGCAAATGTCTTACTTTGAATAAACCCACACAAAGATAATCAGACTGCTTTCACGCAGGACGACAAAAGTCTGAATATTCACTCCGGAAGTTAAACAAAGTCTCTAAACAATTCATCGATTATCAAAATAGCTGATAATTTACTTTCTAATCAATGACTGTAATTGTTGCACCTCCAGTATCATTCCTGCTTTAAAGTTAAAGGCACCGTTTCAGCAACTTCAAACGTCTACACAACATGTCACCGCAGAGCCACCAAAGTGGACCACAGATGGTGTTTGGGCTTCATTCGTGTTGAAATGCATAACACATTTGGATGAATAATGTATATACGTGTCCCAAAACACCAGCCATAAAGAAAAGACATTTTATTTAGCGAGTTCCGTTTCAAACATTCATGTAATCAATCCTAGTTATGATACACAGGGAGTCGGCTATTGCGTGGTCAGGTGACCTTTCGCGTATAGCGGATTGACAATCAAACATTTTAAAAAGTGAGTCATGATTTACATAGAACTTTTTTTTCAAGCTAAATAAACAAAAAAGGGAAAGAAAGCTCACCCCGCCCCCCCAAAAAATGTCAAATTATCAAACCTGGTGTGTCATATTACTGAAGATCATTTCATCCTCATTTTCTGCGACATCTTCCTCCTCACTTTGATACACGGCGTCCTCTATTGACATCTTTTCTTCATCCTCCACCTCCTGGAGAAGACAACGCTAAGAGGTTACGCAAACGAGCCCGAAATGAGGGCCAGTAAGGAGATGCTGGCCACGCCCCCACCCGCGGGTCCTCCAGGCCGCGCTCCCAACCGACCGGAGAGTCTCGCCGAGTCTCGCTGGCGCCTTCGTTAGGGCGGGACGACTTCTGCGGCGGGACGGGAGGAGCGCTGCTGGGCACGAGCACCACCTGGATACAACAAACATGGACGTCACGGCTTGCTGTGTGGAATGCATGTGAGGGCTGGATGACATCCATTTTTATCTTTTTATCTTAGACAATTTTTTATTTTAAAAAATTCCAGCTTCAGCAGTTCAAAGTAGGGATGAACAGATTATCGGCAGCGGCTTTTTTTTTTTTTTTTTTTTTTTCTTTTTTTAAATCCAACAGCCAATAAGAGATCAAGTTCAAACTGTAAACTTCAGGGAACTTTTTCTCTATTCCTTCAAATTTTCAGTTTTTAAGAGATGTTGCAGATCTTGGGAACTTGATAAGTGAAAGATTAACGTTTCAGGTCCATTGAAAAATTTTGGAAATCTATTTACTGGAGAAAACTTGAGGGAGTTATTGATTTGCTTTCATTCAACTCTATAAGACATGCTGCTGATCCTGGGAAATCGCGGCACTTTTTGTTACGGTTTTAAAACAAAGACGTCTATTGTGTAAGATAAAGAGAAAAACCTTAAACGTGCCAAATCTGAAAAGCTGTTTGATAAACATAAGCATAAAAGCATTTAAACGAAATGTTGGAGTTTGTATTAAGGCCCGACCGATATGGATCTTTTTAGGCCGATTCCGATATTTAGCAGAATAAAATTCTAATAACTGATGAATCTGCCAATTCATTTTAAAAAATATGTAACGAATAAAATAACTTCTTTTTTGCTCCCTCAACAACAATGAAAATATGAATCACAGGCAGATATTTGACTGTTTTACATGAGTTATTTAGTTTGTTTAACTTTACAACAGAGATAAAACCATTTGGGGGAATGTTTGAATCTAATGATTTTTAAAAAATCATCAAAAAGAGCTAATATCGGCCAATTAAATTGGACGTGAAAGAACTGTAAATTCCTGTATCATTTGACGGCCATTTGGGCCAGCCCTGGTCATGCGCGAGGAGCGAGAAGGAGGACGAGGACTCGCGCGGCGGCCTGTTCACCTTCTGCGCCACGGCCGAGAACTTGAGGACGTGGAGCGTCTCGTCGTACGCGGAGGCGCACCGGTTGACGTTGACCAGCATGCAAACTTTGCCTCGGCCGCAGAAGAAGGCCTGCAGGTAGCGCGTCAGTTTGCTCTCCCGGAAAGGCACGTGCTGCGGCAGCCTGACGGAACACACGCACACATTTCCATGACTCTCTCAACCATAGGCACACTCTCGCTCTGACACACACACTCTCTCAAACATACTCTGAAACATACTCTCCCGAACATACACAGCTCTCAACACTCTCATGCGCACACTCGTCACGTCCTTGACTATCAAACGCACTCTCTCAACTTCTCTCTCACAAAGGTACGCACGCCCGTTATCTCTCTCTCGCTCACTCACACAAGCTCACACTTCGGCACACTTCGGTACACACGCAAAAGGCAATCGGGCTGATTTTGTCCCTTCCCAACCAATGACCTCAAAAATGCCAGGCTGTCTTAAGTCTTCTAAGATGGTTCTTTGAGATGATCCTTCAGTCTGAGGTGTGTTAAGAGTGGATTTGCCCCAATTTGTCAGGGCCGACAATCTTAAAAAATGAATGCGGTCAATATTTGTGACCCAAAATCTTCCCGTGTGTGGTGGAAGCGGCGTCATGACGGCGTGAATTGTGACGTGGAGCAGAACGCAGCCAATCAAGAAGCGTCTTGGCTCAGCAACAAGGTAACGGCTACGAGTGAGTGGGAAATCGAATCAACTCACGAACGAAACAAAAATAAAGAAATAAAGCTGAATGAGAATTTTTGCACTCAAACAACAACGAATAAAAAAACGACATACCACTTCCTTTATTTTGACGAGAGCTGCAACTGTTTCTGAGGTGCATTCACAAAAATAAATAAATAAATAGATTCCCCCCGTTGTGGTGTTTACGGCCGCCGACATTTTGACTTGGGGCGCATTGCAGCTGGTTTGAAAGTAAGAAAAAAATAATAATAATTTGAGGAAGTTCATCCAACACAGCAGGAAAGATGGCGAGAGCCGGGTAGCGAGCCGGCAGGCTAAAGGACCAAGGAACGGCAAGGGATCCTGGTTAAAGCAAGCCATTTTAAACTTTCCAAAAATAAATCCATCCAGAAAGACAGCAACTATGACGCATGAGCCACAGGGGATTTTTCATTTTTTGGACGATTAGTTCGGAATAGTACAAGGAGTACCAATTCGGTGCTGATTCGCTACTGTCAATACGAATAGCAAATGGGGATTTAGAGTGCGCATTCAAGCCCTACTAACTCGACTTTACACCAATCTGATCGTCCTGATCGGTATCGGCCGATAATTAGCATTTTATGCTGATCGGGTTCAATGTCATAATTCGCCGAGCCGATCAACGACAGCTCCGCAAAAGACATTGATTCAGTGATTCCCAACTAGTGTCTTTAGGTGTGCCGTGAGAAATTATAAAATTTTACTTCATTGCTCAAAAAAATATTTATTTACAAGAAAAAATGTATCTTTGTTGAGACAGAACAAATGAATGGTATTCTATTAGATGGCAGGAAGTACAGAGAGTAATTAATGAATCCACTTTTTGTGCCATTTTTGTTTGTTGGTGTGCCGTGAGATTTTTCAATTGTAAAATATGTTCCTTGGCCCATCACTGGTGTACAGTATATTCGAATCCAAAAGCTAGTTTATTTTTAGCCTTGTCGTGTGTCTTTTGACATAGTACTGTAAATATCCGACCACCAATAAAGTTATTTAAAAAAAGAAACAGACATGTCGGCGGTGTGGGACAGCCAAAACGTAATGGCCGGCAGTCTACAAGACAAATTTGGTCTTTCACGATTGCACTGTGGCAAACTACTGCAATAAAATCTTGTTTTCCGATACCACCGCATCCCGTTTTTTACGATCACCGGGTTTCATCTTGTCAACTCAAACGCGACCGGGTACACTCGTTAACATGGCGATGACAACAATAATGGAGCGCGCCATGTGTTTACAAGAACAAAACGGGGGGAAAACATGTCGGTGGTCGGGAGAGGACGTTCGTTTAAGGCTTGCTGGAGGTATGTTCACGTACTTTTAATACGACACCGCTCGCAAGCAGGCAACGTTACGTAGCCTCCTGATCGTGTAAAGCCTACTAGTAACGACTGTAAATAAATACAAACAAGACTTGACCAAAGTGTTTTTTGGGAAAAAACTAGGTTCCCCAGACGGCAAGTAGTATTTTCCAAAGCAAGTTGTTTTTTGAGAACATCGCCATTTCACAAGGCTCTCGGCTCCGGCAACCTTCGCAAACACTCGGCAAACATTGGCGCATATCTTCTTCTTCGTGAGATCACGTGTGATCACGAGATTTCGAGATCGGCGGTGACACAGAATCTTTGGGTGTGTGTGTGGTGTTGAGATTATCAGAGCACACCACAGTCAATACAAGCCAATCTGTTCAATGCCTTATTTGTTATCTTCATGTGAAGGGTGTGTCGCAGAAAAAAAACGATTTGAAAAATCCTGATGTGCGCACCAGGCCTTACACATACACATATGCATACAGACTCAAGAAATGCATTTTCTCTCACACTGGCACTGACTTGGCGCGCTGGTTGTGTCTGAGCCCGTTGATGCATTTTCCTAGGATGAGCAGCGACGTGTTGATGTTTCCGGCCTCTTTTAGGCGTTCTCCTCGGTTGAGAGTCTTGGCGCAGCGTTCCGAACCGGCCAGGTCGCATAGACACAGCCTGCGCACGACCACAAACACCCCTTTAGTCGCATGTTCTCGACGCCGATCCACAGTATCTCTCGCCACGCGCACCACCTACTCGCTGACAGCGACCACTCGGGGAGACTGGGTATCCTTAATCCTCAGAAGGCGAATGGAAAAGATGCTGTGACTGCAAAAATAAACGAACGATGACGGGATTCGAGTCAGACCTACCTGAGATGTTTGCGGATGCCTGTTTGTGTTTATGAGGACATGTTCATATTCAGTTGTTTTTTTGTTGCCGTGTATGTGTGCGCGGCTGTTTGTGTTTATCTGTATGTACTGTATGTTTGGGTTTGAGTGTATGTTTCTCTCAACATGTACAACCCCAATTCCAATCAAGTTGGGACGTTATGTTAAACAGGACTAAAAACAGAATACGATGCTTTGCAAATCATATTCAACCTATATTGAATTGAAGATATGTCATGTTCAAACTGATCAACTTGATTGTTTTTAGCAAATAATCATGAACTTCGAATTTGATGGCTGCAACACGTTCCAAAACAGCTGGGACAGGTGGAAAAAAAGACTGAGAAAGTTGAGGAACGCTCACCCAACACCTGTTTGGAACATCCCACAGGTGAACAGGCGGGTGCCAGGATTGCATCCCTGAATTGCTCAGTCATTCACAAGCAAAGATGGGGCGAGGTGAACAAGTGCGTGAGAAAATAGTCCAACAGTTTAAAGACAATGTCCCTCAACGCACAATTGCAAGGAATTTAGGCATTTCATCCTCTACGGTCCATATCATCATCAAAAGGTTCAGAGAATCTGGAGAAATCACTGCATGGAAGCGGAAAGACGGAAAACCAATATTGAATGCCCGTGACCTTCGATCCCTCCGGCGGCACTGCACTGCATCAAAAACCGACATCGATGTGCAAAGGATATCACCGCGTGGGCTCAGGAACACTTCAGAAAACCAATGTCAGTCAATACAGTTGGGCGCTACATTCGGAAGTGCAACTTGAAACTCTACTATGCAACGCAAAAGCCATTTATCAACAACACCCGGAAACGCCGCCGGCTTCTCTGGGCCCAGCTCATCAAAGATGGACCGACGCAAAGTGGAAAAGTGTTCTGTGGTCCGACGAGTCCACGTTTCAAATTGTTGTTGGAAATTGTGGACGTCGTGTCCTCCGGGCCAAAGAGGAAAAGAACCATCCGGACTGTTGTGTGTGCAAAGTTCAAAAGCCAGCATCTGTGATGGTATGGGGCTGTGTTAGTGCCAATGGCATGGGTGACTTACACGTCTCGAGTTTTGGTTTTGGTTTGAAGGCCTCAGCATTGTGTCCCTGCTTTTTACAGATGATGTGGTTCTGATGGCTTCAGCAAGCCATGATCTTCAACTCTCGCGGGAGCGGTGTACGCGGAGTACAAAGCAGTTGAGATGAAAATCCGCACCTCCAAATCGGAGACCGTGGTCTTCAGTCGGAAAAGCCTGCCCTGGGAACGCCTCGGGATCTCCCCGGAAGAGCTGGACGAAGTGCCCGGGGAGAGGGAAGTCTGGGCTTAGCTGCTTAAGCCACTGCCCCTGCGACCCAACTCCAGATAAGGGGAACATCTTATTGCTTTGATTGTCCTGACAGCTACAAGAATGGGAGCGGGTTCCAAGAAATACCTGTGGCCATTTATAAATCGTAAAAAGATCAGAACCTCACCTCCAATCGTTATCTACACTATTTATGCACGACAGTGTTTATGGGTATGTTTATATGTTCATATGTATGCGTGTGTGGTGGCGGTGGCGGTGGTGGTGGTGGAGACCTCCTGCTGGAGAGCTGGTTGTTCCTAGTGGAGGAGAAGCTTTGGTTCTTTTTGCCCAGCTTCATGACTTGGTAGGCCTCATCCGTGCTGTCCACCTGCACCCAGCGCAGATCTGCGGCACAGAGGACGAACGTTATAAACGTCAACGCAGTGAACAACAGGCGAGGCGCTTGCCGACCTTTGACGAAGGCGCTGCCCTTCACGTCCTGAGAAAGGCGAAGGGCTGTCCTCTTCGCCGCTCCGCCGGGCGAGGCCTCCAGGAGGTCGTGGATGTTCTCGTTGTAGATCTCGCAGAAGGAGACCCAAACTGAGAATTTGGTGTCAGTTTCCACCTGGAGACTCAGTCGGTCTTGTGTAGTCTCTTGGAGCGGCGATGAGCCTGCAAAAACATGAGCGATCGAGTCACGTTTGGGCTGGCTGCTATGGTACGAGACTCCCTGTAAAGGGAAAACAGAATGTTGTGTAGATTTGACCAACCACAGAGAAGAGCGTTGTTAACAAACTAGCCAAATTTGAACGACTACATTTTTCTTTTATCTGCAATTCATTAATATTTGGTACCGTTGCCTTTAAACTGTATGACACGGGTCAAACATTTTGGATACCCAAGCTTCTCATAAAGCAAAGAACAAAGACATCATGCAAAACAAGTCACCCCCCCCCCCCCATCCAAAAAAAAATGTATAAAAAGGACAAGGACATTAGAATTAATGGGTAAAAAACAATGAATAGCCGACAGACACAAACTTGCCTTCAAGGAGCATCCTCCTGCTAGAGCTCCACATGCTGCTCTTGGCCTTCTCACTCTAGAAGGCAAACGCGAGAACGTGAGCTTCATGAAGCGATGACGTCCTCAAGAGAAGATGTGAGCGATGGCGTTACATCTTTGAAGTGTCGCAGCAGGTTGCTCTTGAAGGCGGCCTCCTCAGCCTGCTGCTTCTCACTCAGCTTGACAAACTCTCGGCAGCGTTGAGGTTTGATGCTCATGCCGGTCAACACCTTCTCCTCCATGCTGCTGAAGATCACGTCCAGGGACCTGGGCAGAACGCCGGCGTCGGCATCCGGACCTGACGTGAGCGCGAGATGCGTGATGAAAAATGCGTCGCGTCAGAAGGAAGCGTTGAGATGTTTGACGGGAAGCGCTAGAGTCGCACCCAAAAATGTGAAGGTTTTCCCGGCATTGGTAACTCCGTATGTGAAGACCAGAGAATTCCCTCCGTGGAGAACATCTTTCACCAGATCCTTGACCGTTCCTTGGAACAATTCTCTCTGTGTGGTGTCTGGACCGTACACCTGCTCAGGAACAACAAACATTCAACCAGAGCAGGGATGGGCAACCGGGGGCCCGGGGGCAAGATTAATTTTATTTATTGATTTATTTCGTTTTAAACGTGGTAGAGGAAACATGACCAGCGCCCACACTCAGAGTGGCCCCTAGATGAATTTAAAAAAATATATTAACAACCCGCCATCATTTAAGTTGGCCATCCCCAAACGAGAGAATCCAATTTCAGAAACTGCTGAACTGAAACTGAATTGTTCAAATATAGAATATATCCCTCTTAAAATCCCTCTTCATTTGGGAATTTTATTGTGAAAATGTTGGAATTAGGGGAATGTGATAAATACTTCTGTAGAAGTCCTCAATAAACTTAATATTTGAAGTTGGAAAGGGAAATATGAGGGGGGAGGGGGGTACAAGTGGAATTGTGGCAAAAGTCAGAATTTAGGTGAAAGTGGAAAACAGCTCACAAGATGGCCCAAATTTTGTAAACCGTTTGAATCGGTTGCGAAATATGGAAGGAGAAAAATGCCAAAAAGTGGAGTGAATGATAATACAAATCTTATTTTTGGGTGCAGAATAACGTGTGAGAAACGTTCTTCAAAGGAGAGTTAAAAAAAAAGTTGTCCGTGACCGACCTGAGAGAAGTGGAAGCGCTGAGCAGTACGCAGGAAGGATTTGTCCGCTTTGTCGGAGTCGAGGCGAGCCGACAGCGGCGCGCCGGGAGGCCTCAGCAGGACCGTGTCCGGAGGCTGCACGGACACGCAGTCCTGCAGACAAACACGCATGTTGACACGTCGCGCACGTCACACGCACGCCAGAACAAATTTTGGCAGCCAAACGCTTATGTCCACCTGCGACTCTCCGTTCTGGGCCTCGACCGCCGTGAAAGGTCGGATGCGGAGGTAGACCTTCAGATGTTCTCTCTCTTCCGAGTTGCTGGGCTGCTCCGCGAGTGCGAGTGCGCGCGCGCACACACACACACACACACGAGGACGACAAGTCTGAATGTTTACAATGGAAGTCCGAACATGTGAGAGCACAGGTGTCAAACTGGTGGCCCGAGGGCCAAATCCGGCCAACCCCCCTTTTAAAATAAAATGGATTCATACTGTCGTTGAACAAACAGTTTTTACTGGCTTCTGATTTCAAAAGTAATTATCCATTACTTTGTGTACATGTAATAATATGAGGCAATCATATGGGTTTGTAGCCATCACGGCCCTCCGAGTGGAACCCTAACTGCGATGTGGCCCGCGACAATAAGGAGTTTGACAACCCTGTGTGTCTGTATGTGTATATATATATATCTATATATAGATATATATATATATACATACATATAGTTATATATAACTATAATACAGGACATTTATGAGGGCAACAGAACAGCGGTGAGGTGTGCTATAGGTGTGACAGACGAATTTAAGATGGAGGTGGGACTGCATCAGGGATCAACCCTGAGCCCCTTCCTGTTTGCAGTGATGATGGATAGGCTGACAGATGAGGTTAGACTGGAATCCCCGTGGACCGTGATGTTTGCAGATGACATTGCGATCTGCAGTGAAAGCAGGGAGCAGGTGGAGGAACAGTTAGAAAGATGGAGGCATGCACTCGAAAGAAGAGGAATGAAGATTAGCCGAAGTAAAACAGAATATATGTGCATGGATGAGAGGGGTGGTGGGGGAAGAGTGAGGCGACAGGGAGAAGAGATAGTGAGGGTGCAGGACTTGAAATACTTGGGGTCAACCGTCCAGAGCAATGGGCAGTGCGGTCAGGAAGTGAAGAAACGGGTCCGAGCGGGTCGGAACGGGCGGAGGAAGGTGTCAGGTGTGTTATGTGACTCTGCTAGGATGAAGGGCAAAGTTTAGAAAACAGCGGTGAGGCCAGCCACGATGTACGGATGAGAGACGGTGGCACTGAAGAGACGACAGCGAGCAGAGCAAATGAAGATGTTGAGGTTCTCTCGAGGAGTGAGCGGGTTGGATACGATCAGAAACGAGCTCATCGGAGGGACGGCCGAGGTTCGATGTTTTTGGAGACAAAGTTAAGAGAGAGCAGACTTCCATGTCCGGAGGAGAGAGCGTGAGTATATTGGTAAAAGGATGATGAGGACGGAGCTGCCAGGCAAGAGCGCTGGAGGAAGAGCAAAGAGAAGGTTGATGGACGTCGTGAGGAAAGACAGGAGGGCAGTTGGTGTTAGAAAGGATGATGCAGGAGATGGGCTTACATGGAAAAGGATGATACGCTGTGGCCACCACCCCCCAACGAGACAAGCCCAAAAGAAGAACATTTGAAGTTGTTTTGTCAGTTTTTATTTATTTTTAATGATGTTTTCAACTTTTGCCGTGGCATCGGTTCAGTACCGGGATCTGTACTTTATCCAGGTATAGTATCGAATTTTTGTATCATGATACCACGATATCATAAGACGTTTTTCCTTTTGTTTGAATGCAGGGCGATACAAGTACATTTGGAAATGTTTATAGTTAATGTCACGCGGGTCGCGGGCGTGCCGGAGCCTATCCCAGCTGTCATCGGGCAGGAGGCGGGGTACACCCTGAACTCATTTTTATTTATTTATTTTTGACATGATTTCTTAAGAAACATTTGCTTCAATTTATCACCTACTGAACATGTGTGCATAATAACTGATTACAGTAATTGTATTTAAAGGCAGAAAACTTAAAGTCACAGGCAGGGATGTCACTATGGAATCTTTTTTAGAATCGATTCTGCTATTGATCATTGATTGAATAATTGCCCCCCCACGATTACTATCATTGTTTTTTTCTTTTACTACTAAAATGCATTTGATTCTCATTTATGAGGGATGGACTTCAATCCATAAACTGAATATGTTGGTACTGAGTGTTTGGTATAAATTTGGTGTACAGATTTTGAGACGGTAAAATACTAAATGCGAAACGGTTTTCCAATCGCGATTAGCATTAGCACGCTAGCGTGACCATTTTAAGTCAAAAAACAATAACCGGCTCACTCATTCTTGTCATGTTATATATACATTACTCATCTAACAGTTTATTACAAAAAAGAAAAAAAACTTTGAGGCTGTTTATCTTTGGCCCAACACTGCGTGCGTCTGTAAGAAATGTCCGTGTGAACACAGGTTCTGGCGGCGCAAACATGGTTCCAGGCAGAGCTTTTGAAACAGACATTTTTAGTCGACCTATTTTTTAAGTTGACTTAGCCGAGTTATTTGACTTTTCTTCCCAGGCCGAGTCACAGGTATTCTGAACTGAAACAAATAGTATTGCACTTAAAATTAATTTATGAAGATCTAGAAATGATTTTCCCTCCATTTTCCACATGAACATAATAATCCTCCCCAAACTCAAAGGCATTTTTTTTCACCTTCAAATTCATCCTGCGAGCCAGATTGAACCCCCTGTCTCGTGGGCCATATGTTTGACACCCTGCTGTAAATTCCTTGATCAAAGTACGCAACCCTCAGTACCTGAGTCAGCTGTGAGTCACAGAGGCTGCTGCTGCTGCTGCTGCCTTCTGACCATAAACTGTTGACATCTTCCATGAGGTCCTGGTCCATTTGACAAGAGTCCGTCATCCTGTCACAAGATGAAGGGAAAAACATTTCCCAACCTTCATCCAGACGGGGCACAAATTCAATAAGACACATCCGCATACAAAAGTGGATACGCAGGTTATTTCTGTCACTTGTGGTATCTGGTGGAAGAGTATTTACCCTCATTTCTCCTGAGAAATATGCTCCCGCAGGAGTGTAGCACCAGATTATGGGCCCCCGTACCGTAATACTGCACAATCATGAAGGGACCCCAAAATGTATCAGTCGGGGGGTGAGGGTGCAGAGAGAGGTTCCATGGAAGGTTTTTTGTCTTGGGGGGGGCGGGGTTGTCGTTTCTGTCTGTTTTCCCACAAGTTTTTGTGAAAAGACAGCTTCCAACCTTATATTACCGTGGACTTCAATGCCTGTCCAGCCAATGTTTACATTCATATGCTCTACCGCCAGAACAGCATTATTGCTGCAGCAATAATATATTCACACAATAACAAAATTGTCAATTGAGAAATTGTCTGTTCAATAATTCAACAGCATTTAGTGTCTTTTGTTTCGAACATTAGAAAGTGGATTGTGCCTCCGAAGAGGGATTTCTTCGCTTGAGTCCAAAAATTCAAGTGAAGTCGTAAATTCAGGAGGACTCTTAAAGGACTCTCTGGCGTGACGCGAAGTTAAGCGAAGCGGCTTTCACACTCACCTGCCAGCTCCTCTTGGCACATTTATGAGCAAATGAATAAACTGAAAGATAAGAAATTAGCCAACGCGAGGAAAATGTCGAAAACTTCACCTACACACACGGGAAGTGTGAAACATGGCAACAACAAATCAACGTACCTGACTGGCGCTCTCGGTTTGAAATTAGCCAATCACAAGACGGCTTCTTCTTCATCTACTCCTATTGGTTTCCTTGATTTGCGGTTCTGACCCCTGGTGGAAAGAATCTGACACGCGTCACTACAGTGCCTTGTTTTTTTCCTCGTCAACATGTTCACGACAGTAAATATTTATTTATTTTTTGTAAGTGACTCATTTCTGAGTCACTTACTGTTTTTTGTTTTTTTTTCAATAATTTAACGATTCATTCTAATTTAACTTTCTGTTAGTGAAATCAGAATCAGTCTGACTGAAATAATTGGCTTTTTTTCCTGTTGATGGTAGAAAGTTCAAATAAAACGGAAACCTTTCGGCAGTATTGAAGTCAATAATCTTTTTAAGAAATAATATTCATTCATTCATACATTTTCCGAACCGCTTCTCCTCACGCGGGTCGCGGGCGTGCCGGAGCCTATCCCAGCTATCATTGGACAGGAGGCGAGGTACACCCTGAACTGGTCGCCAGCCAATCGCAGGGCACATAGAAGCAAACAACTAATTCGGAGTCTCCAATTAACCTAGCATGCATGTTTTTGAGATGTGGGAGGAAACCGGAGTGCCCAGAGAAAAGCCACGCAGGCACGGGGCGCAAACGCAAACTCCACACCGGCGGGGCCGGGATTTGAACCCCGGTCCTCAGAGCTGTGAGGCAGACGCTCTAACCATTCTAACCGTGCCGCCCATATTAAATCATCCATCCATCCGTTTTCTGAGCCGCTTCTCTTCACAAGGCGTGCTGGAGCCTATCCCAGCTATCTTCGGGCGGTAGGCGGGGTACACCCTGAACCGGTCGCCAGCCAATCGCAGGGCACATACAAACAAACAACCATTCGCACCTACGGGCAATTTAGAGTCTTCAATTAAGCTACCGTGCATGTTTCTGGCATGTGGGAGGAAAGCGGAGTACCCGAGAAAAGCCACGCAGTCACGGGCAGAACATGCAAACTCCGCACAGGCGGGGCCGGGGATAGAACCCCGGTCCTCAGAACTGTGAAGCAAATGTGCTAACAAGTCCCCCACCGTGCCGCCCATATTAAATCAAACTACCTTAAATTATTATTGGGATTACGTTATTCCTCAGTATCTTAATAATGTGCGAGTTGCACATATACAGTGCCACCAGAAAGTATTCACACCACGTTTTCCACATTTTGCTATGTTACAAACTTATTCAAAAGCTGATTTGAGTATGGTTTTCTTTAAAAAAAATCTCCATATAATATCCCATAATGACAAAGTCAAAACATATTTGAGACATTTTTATAAATTTATGAAAAAAAGTGCTGCAGCTTTGCTGCAGGAACTGGGTGACTAGTCTGGGTAGAGGCTAAGATGACAGCTGCCATTGTTTTTATTGATCAATGGCTTTTGCTTTGCATTGTAGAGTTTCAAGTTTCAAGTTTTCAACTTCCGGATGTAGCGCCGAACTGTATTGACTGACATTGGTTTTCTGAAGTGTTCCTGAGCCCACGCGGTGAGATCCTTTACACATTTGTGTCGGTTTTTGATGCACCGCCGCCGGAGGGATCGAAGGTCACGGGCGTTCAACGTTGGTTTTCGGCCTCGCCGCTTCCATGCAGCGATTTCTCCAGATTCTCTGAACCTTTTGATGATATTATGGACCGTAGATGATGAAATCCCTAAATTCCTTGCAATTGTACGTTGAGGAACATTGGCCTTAAAAAATAAAATTCATGATTATTTGCTAAAAACACGAAAGTTTATCAGTTTGAACATTAAATATCTCATCTTTGTAGGTTATTCAATTAAATATAGGTTGAACATGATTTGTCAATCATTGTATTCTGTTTTTATTTAGGTGTAACACAACGTCCCAACTTCATTGGAATTGGGGTTGTACAAGTAAGAGTGGAATGTTACAAGGAGGATTCGTCAGTTTGAAAGTGTGGAAGGGGTAATTGTCAGTTATGTTGGTATGAAATTGGAAAGGTTTATACTGTATGCCAATATAAAAAGGTACTCTTTGTGTCACTGTGAAATGGTTTGTGTGAAAGCGGTACAGTATACGGCAGTGGAAAGGGGTAAGACCCCTTTGAACCAGTCCAAGGACATCCGTGTTTTTGTGTTCAGACGGGAACCGGACATGGTACGGTGCTTGGCGGTGCACGTGCTGAGCGGCGAGCCTGTGGCGGCCCTGCCGCTCGTGCTGCGGTTCCCGGGCAGCGCCTAAGAGGACTGAGTCTACGTGCAGCGCTTCCCCGTCAAAACCTTCGCCACGCTGTGCTCGCTGGCCGCCATCTTGTTCTTCTCCTTCCTGACGTCCCGGCTTTTCCGCAGTGGACTACTTCCTGCCGACTGGGATGTTTTCCACGCGAGCGCCGCGGCGCCCCCGGCCTTCGAGGCACGGCCACGCCGCTCCCCGTCTGAGGAGCGCACGTCCGACGCCTCGGAGGCCATGATGACCGCCGGCTGCTGAGTCAGCAAACGGGAAACGCTTGGAATTAAAGCAACTTTATTGACAGCTTTCATGAACACACATCGATCGCATTCTTGCCACGTCCTGTAAACCCTCCTCAACTTCCTCATGTCTCACACCCGTCAATCCAATATCAAATAAATGAAACATTGTTATATTACTAGCTGGCCCAGTGGCGTCATCACGAGGGGACGCACGCTAGTTCCAAGTTGAATAAAACAGCAATAAAGTTAGTACAAGTTGTCAGTGTTTGTTTATCATCAAAAACAGGGAAAATGGGGGGGGAAAAAAAAAAAAAAAAAAAAAAGCGTCTCTAACCCCAAAATGTCGTCCAGCAACATTTGATGAAAAAGTCACGGGGTTGCTTTTTCAACCTGGGATGATGGCATCAAAGCGGCGATGTCAACAATCAGCCACCAGGAGGAGGCAAAAACAACATACGATGGCGATGAGGATGTCATTGATGACGTCAAATCATCTTCTCGTTAAGCTCCGCCTTCTCCTCGCTGAAGTGGAACAGCAGGCTCTTGGCGCCGTTCTGCCACGAGTACAGAGTCTCCATCGGCGTCTTCCCATCCTGTCGGGCACAAGGAGAACACCGCGCGTCACGTCGCGCCCGAGAACACGTGTGCGTCACGTGTCAGTGACTTTCTACTCACGCAGTTCTTGACGTTGAGGCTGGCACCGTACATCATGAGCAGCTTGATCATCTTGAAGCGGTTGATCCTCACGGCGTCGTGCATGCAAGTGTCGCCATCCTAACACACAAACAACGCACGGTCACCGCAAACCTTATATGGAACTAGCATCTTCTATTGGGAATGGAACCTGAACTCGGGGCTAGAAAATTCACTCGGTACCAGACCTCTCGACTAGAACCTTCTCTCTGGACTACAACTTGCTCTCAGGAATAGAAGCTTATCTCAGCAATAGCACCTTTTCCCGGGACTAGAACCTTCTATTGGGAACTGAACCTTATCTCGGCACTAGAAACTTCTCTTGGGACTAGTGCATTCTGTTAGGACTAGAACCCTCTCTTGGGACAAGAACCGTATCTGGGGACAAGAACCTTCTGTTTGGACATGATCCTTAATTTGGGACTACAACCTTTCTCTTGGGACAAGAATTTTAGGATTAGCAGAGTCTCGTGGGCCAAAACAAATCTTATTTTGTGACTAGAATTTTCACATGGGACAAGACCCTTCCCTTAGGATGAGAACCTTTCTTGGGACAAGAATCTTCTCTCAGGAGTAAAACCTTCACTCAGGACTAGAACCTTTCTTGGCACTAGAATCTTCTCTCAGCTGTAATACCTTCTCGTGGACATGAACATTATCTCAGAACTAGATGTATCACTTGGGACAAGACCTTTCTCTTCAGACAAAAATCATCTCTTAGAACTAGAACTAGAACCATTCTACAGAACTATAACCTTGCTTTGGGAACTCGAATCTTCTCTCTGGACTAGAGGGTCCTCTTTGGACCGGTGTGTCTCCTCACCCTGTCTTTGGCGTTGACGTCGGCGCCGCAGTGAATGAGATACTCGGCACACTCGAGATGTCCCGTCCTCACGGCCACGTGCAGAGGGCAACTGTGCAGCTGCAGGAGTGAAAGGAAAAGACATTTTATATTCATCTTATTCACGTCAAAGAATGCAGCCGCGCATACACGAGCACCAGGACACACCAAAGTATGACGTACTTGCATACAAGAGACACCCCATGGAAGCTACTCAAAGATTATTGGCTGGGGGCTCAGGAGGACATTTAACACGCATCAGCAAAAAGACAAAATACAGCATCATTCTGCACAACTACTTACTACCTTGCAGACAAACTAAAACAAAACAGGACATTGATCTCAGTCAGTAGAGTGGAGTAAATTATAAATGCATGGACAATAATTCCGTTTTTAATTCCCTCTTGAAAATGGAGGGTTTCTGTCAATTGACCGTCTGTTGTCGTATTAGAGCGGCTCCAACTACCGGAGACAAATTCCTTGTGTGTTTTTTGGACATACTTGGCAAATCAAGATGATTCTGATTCTGATAGAAAGGTTAGCATTGTTAGCTGCATTTATTAGCCTTGCTAGTTGGTTGTACCATCATTTGGTGGCCTTGTTGCTTGGATTCATTTGTTAAACCTCATCTTTAGCATGATTTGTGAACCTAATTGCTTATTATTATTATTTGTTAGTGATGTTTGCTAGCCTCGCTAGTTAGCTTAGGTTGTACCATCATTTGCTATCCTCATTTTGTAGGTCCCATTTCTTCACCTAGTTTCTTGCCTTCATTTGTTAGCCTACCTTTTTTTCTCCATATTTTTAGTCTAATTATTGAGCATTATTTGTTCGTATCATTTGTAAGCCTTGCCAGTTAGTTGAGGTTTTACCATCATTTGTTAGCATCATTTGGTAGCCTTGTTTCTACGCCTAAATGTTGCTTGGTTTCATTTGTTAGCCGTATTTACTGTACTAGCCTCGCTTTTAGCCTTATTTGTTAAGCTAACCGCTTAGTATGATTCATTAGTAACATTTGTTAGCCTTGGTTTTACCGTCATTTGTTTTGCCAGCGAATATTGTCATTCATCCAGGTCATTTCATTCTCAGCGCATTGTATCGATCGCAACTGGACTGTTCTGGTCGTCCGTCTTGCGAGCAGGCTTCATCAGTTCACGTGACGAGGCTTCGTTAGGACACAACTAGCCTGACTTGGTGTGGAAACACTCGACTATTTATGCTCCAAGTTAGAGGCACACCCCGAACCACGTATGATATCATTCTTTTGGAATGGAGAAAATGGACAGTCGTTAGGGTGTTTGGCCGAGACTCCACCCTGTGGCGTCCTAGCCAATACCGGCCATAGCGACGCCCCCGACTTGGAGGTGAACTGCAGTACATTTTCAAAACTCCACGCGCGTGGGCTGCGCTCGAGTATCAAGGCAAACTACACGCGGGACAGCCGCAGTGACCTCGGCGCGGTCGCCACCCGCGCGAGTAGAAAGAAGCCTTTAGGCCACCTGGCCGTTGTCAGTCCACAAGAGTCATTGGGTGGAAACACCCTCATTAATATTCCATTACGTGAGGCTGCCTCATGGTCAAAGTGGGCGTGTGTTTTTTTTTGTTGGCGGCAGAATTATTGAGCTTCTTTGGAATGGATGAAAGGACGGCATTGTGAGTGGGAGGTAGGTGATGTCGTAAGCCCCCCTCCTCGTCCTCTCCCTTGTTAGCATAATTTGGTTAGCCTCATTTGTTGGCTTCATTTGTTAGCCTATTTCTTTCAGCATTATGTGTTAGCCTCATTTCTTAGTATTGTTTGTTAGACTTGTTTTTAGCCCTATTTGTTACCCTTGTTTGGTATCCTTATTTGTCAGCCAGTTCTGTTAGTGTAATTTATTTGCCGCATTTGTTACTTATTAGTTAACATTTGTTTTAAATTAGTTTGTTAAAGCATCGTTCCATAGCCTAGTTTGTGATCATAATTTATTAGCATTGCTTTTTTTTTTTTTTTTTTTTAACAGTATTGTTTGTTAACCTTGTTTGCTATCCTCATTTTCAGGATGATTTGTTAACCTAATTTCAGAGCATCATTTGTTAGTAAGACCCTGAGACAAAGACTGGCACACCCCAAGACAGGGCACCACACACGCAGAAAATCAATCTGGTGTATGAGGTCAAGTGCAGTGAGGGATGTGCAGAGCCATACATTGGGGAGACCAAGCAACCACTGAGCAGACAGATGGCACAACACAGGCAGGTAAACTCGTCAGGTCTACCTGCACCTCTCAGAGAAACACGGCTCTTTTGAGGACAAAAATGTGTACATTCTGGAAAGGGAAAACAAATGTTTTGAAAGAGGGGTGAGCGAGGCCATATACACAAAGGTGGGGGGAAAAAAAAAAAAAAAAAAAAAAACACTTAACAGAGGAGGTGGCTTACCGACATCACTTCTCGCCCCACTTACAATGCCGTCCTTTCCAAAGAAACTCAATAATTCTGCCTCCGACAAATAGCGTGGCCTCATCGACTGTTACGCAACACCACGACCACTTTCCAACGGAATGGAATATCAACGAGGGAGTTTCCACCCAATGACTCTTGTGGACTGACAACGGCCAGGTGGCCTAAAGGCTTCTTTATACCCGCGCGGGTGGCGACCGCGCCGAGGTCACTGCGGCTGTCCCGCGTGTAGTTTGCCTTTATACTCGAGCGCAACCCACGCGCGTGGAGTTTTGAAAATGTACTGCAGTTCACCTCCAAGTCAGGGGTGTCGCTATGGCCGGTATTGGCTAGGACGCCACAGGGTGGAGTTTCCTGTGCATTTTTTTGGGCCGTTTCCAGTAGCCGTTTTTCCGTTCCTTTTAGTAACAAGGAACAGAGCAACAACAATGCCGACCGTGGAACAGTGTCTGCTAGAACAAATGGACCTAGATGGCCAGATGATACGTTTAATGATGCTGCAAAATCGATCGAGAAGGCGGCGGCGCAGATGGTACGTAGAACCGAGGGGCACGGCGAGTACGTCATCACAGCATGTGACTAAAACGGACCGATAACGAGAGATGCTCTCCGCGGCGTTCTATGCACAGCAACAATTTTTGCCGTGTGCGCGTCAAGTGACGCGGAGGGGCCGCGCGGGCCGACGCGTCGGTCACGTGATGCAATGCGGGCGTTGTCGGCCACGGGAGTATAAAGAGGCCTTAACGGCGCGCTCCCTTTTTTGCACTGCAAAAGAACGATTCCATACGTGGCTTAGGGGAGTTTATTTATTTACTATTTATCCTCCAAATAGTTGAGTATTTCCACACAAACACTGGCTCGTGCGTGAACTGATGAAGCCTGCTCGGGTGAGAGGCCAAACAGAACAGTCCGGTTGCCATCGATTCAATTCCCTGAGAATAAAATGACCTGGATGAATGAAAACATTTACTGGCATGTTTGTTAGTAACATTTGTTACAGCATTGATTGTATTGTATGGAGGTTTTACCACCATTAGTTAGCTTCATTTGTTAGCATCTTTTGGTAAGCCTAATTTCTGGGCTTCATTTTTTACCTTATTTTATTTAGCATCATGTGTTAGTAAGAAATGAAGCGCAAAAAAAATATATTATCGTTTGTTAGACTAGACCTTATTTGTTATCCTTTGTTAGCCAAGTTGGTTGGCCTGTTTTGTTAGCCTCCTTTGTTTCGCTCATTTGACGGCCGTATCCCCTACATGCGGAATGTCGTGTGACCAAACCCGGAAAACTTACTGCCTGTGTATGCTACGCTAACAAGCATTATTACGATTTGATGACATGATTGTTTGAAGCCAAACTTGCTAAAATGTAGTTTTCCTTATGGCTGATGTTGTCGGACAAAAGTTAAACATGAATGTACAGTACATGCGTACGATTTATTTCTACGAATACAATATGACATGTAAACACACGCGAAGCCTAAAACTCGGCTATCGTCATCTTCGACGGCTCTATGGTGACATCGAGACGTTTAAAGTTCCTACAGGTGCGATGTCACAGTCCCTTCGCCAATCACCCAAACCGGGATGAAGTCCTTCGACCCTTTTGGCCAATTGCGGAAGTCGGTAAACCTGGTCTGCGATCTGAGAGTGGCGGACAATCACGTGTAAAGTGGAGCGGTGAGAGGGCGACCTTGTCTCTGGCGGTGATCTTGGCGCCGCGCTGGAGGAGGAGCTGAAGGGCGGGAAGGTTCCCGCCTCTGCAGGCCCAGTGGACCGCCGTCGACTCCAGCTGACACGCGTGCACACACGCAGGTAAGTCATAAGGCATTTCCTTGCTGTGCTACAAGTTATCCATGTCAGTCTCACTTTGTCCTTCCAGTCGATGGCGGCGCCGGCGTCCAGCAGCGCGGTCATGACTTCCACGTGACCTTTGAAGGACGCCTTGTGGAGGGCGGTCCTCTGGAACTAAACATAGACATGATGTCATCACCAGTGTTGGGGATTAATTCATTACAAAAATGTATCCTAAATTCTTACTTTGGACTTCACTTACAAATGCTCTGGGAATTTTTCCACGATTACAATTTGTTGCATTTTGAAGAAGAAAAAAAAATAATAATTTGCTGCAAAAGCTCATTTTTTCCCCACCTGTCACTTCTTCCTAAAACCAAGGCTTGTGATTGGCTCTCTCTGTTCATAGGCTCAAACATGATATATTTTCCAAATATGAATCTTGAAGCACCACCTTGGTGTGCAATGTATGAGTTTGTCTGAGATTTTGAAAAGGTTTGACTCATAGTTACTCCAATTGGCTGGCGACCAGTTCAGGGTGTAACCCGCCTGTCGCCCAGAGTCAGCTGGGATGGGCGCCAGCACGCCCGTGACCCGAAATGGATGGATGGATGGACAGACTCATAGTTACACTTTGGAACGGTTTTATCATTATAACTGTTGACTTTTTAAGCAGAATACACTTATCTGGTTGTCATATGAAGCGATATTGTGTACATTTGTCATTAGGTCAACATGGTATCAGGTCTTCCACATTCTGTACACATATGTACAGTTTGTATGTGTGTCTAAATGGGCATTTGATAAACATACAACTACATACATTTGTCATTTCATCATGTTTTGTTATTGGTTTATTATTTGCGTAAAGAACAAAGGTGTTTCAATCCAAAATAATGATCTATGGTTTTAATCCACTTTTGAGATTCATTCAAAACCAAGAGAAGTCATCAAAACTACAAATGACAATTCTTGACCGAAAACCAAAATTGAGGAACCCAAGGCCGAAAACCGAAAGATTATCTTCCATATATATGAAGATATAGGACATACATTAAGAAATGATCAAAGTTGATTTGTAAGTGTTTTATTGACACAGTAGCGGTGACGTACTCATTCGTTTCCGGTCCCAGTTGTGGCTGTCCAGCATCGTACGTTACAGTATCTTCCTCTCTCAACTTTTTAAACTATTTTGCTCTTCAAAGTTGGCTAATCTCCATTAGAACGCGTTTCCAGCCAGACCAATGTGACAAGTGGACTGTACCACACAATCACATATTTTGGTGTTTTGCGACTTCATGCGATAGCTTAGCGATTAGCGGCGTTCCCGTCGGTCTCTCGTCTTATCCTCCGCCTGTCCTTTGTTATTACGATCCTTGTCTAAAAGTGTAGTTTATTCGCTGTCATGGAGGCAATGATTGGTGACTTTTGGCTGCTCTGACAACGGATGCGAGGCGCACCTTCTTTCACCTCCTCTGCTCGCCAACAGATTTAGTCGCGTTCGCCTCCGCGGCTCGGCGTGGTATTTAGCCACGTTAGCTGTAGCTCCTAGGTAGCTGTAGCGAGGCTGTGTGACAATAAGGACGCTCCGTTTGGGCTAGTCGCCGCTAGCACGATGACGGAAAAGCCACACGGGTCCCATAATTCATTGTGACATGCAGTAAAAAAAAAGACATTTATCTTTGTTATTAATGGGCGTCGATGTTACCAGTAGTTTGTTGAATAAATGTGTTATTTAACATTGATTTCTATTCAGCAAAGTTCAATAGGGCAATGCTTGGAAATAGTAAACGATTCTTTACTCTGAGGTGTACTCCCTCGCGTACGGTGGCCCTCTATGTTCAACACGTGACATGTTCATTTGCTAGTTTTACTTTGGTCCGAAACGGAAAATGTACTTTTGGGCTACGTTTCGGCTGCCAAAATTTCAGTGCATCACTCATCAAAACACAATCATATGGAAGTAGTTATATTACTTTGCAAAAGTCATTAAAATAGTTAGACTACCATTACATCTTCAACGAGGGAACTTGTAATTGTAACCAACTACATTTGCAAAGCCATCTTCCCATCACTCGCCAGCCAACAGATCAGCAAGTGGCGAAATGACCGCCTTCTCTTGGACCGCGACCTTTCTTCAGACTACAATCTTCTCTCAGTTCAGCGAAAGCTTTTCAGCATTGATGCGCAATTTCAACAGAAAATGCATTCTCTGCTTATTGCTGCGATTATTCTGGCAGTGGAAAAAAGGGCGGGCCCAGGAACTCACATGATCGACAGCGTCGGGGTTTCCTCCCTCGTTCAGGTACTTGTGCACGACGGCCATCTTGTCGTCCACGGCGGCGGCAAAGAAGAGAGGCGCCTCCACCGTGTCGGGCTGCGAGGCATCAAGACGGCGTCACGTCGGGGACGGGAGCGCTTCGCTCGGCGTTCTTCGGCAGAAGAAAATTTGTTTGTCTCACCAGCATCTCGGCGGGCGCAGCGCGCGTTTTCTTGTAGACGGGCGCCTTCCTCTCCCGCCTCCGCTTCCTCAGCTGCAGGATATTGAACAGGTCGTCCACCGTCTCCAGACGCAGGCGCCCACATTTGTCCATCTGAAACACAGCCCAACATTTGTCTATCACAGTTATATTAACATCAGTATCCCTGATTAATGGCAACGAAACATCATCGTAGGATTAGCATTCAAATCAGATATAAGATGAGCACTGTGTAGCATTAGTATAAAGTTAGCCTTAGCTCTCTCTCATATATAGATAGATAGATACACACACACACACACAGGATGAATATTTCATACCAACATCGGCAAAACACGCGCATAGAATTAGCATAGCATTAAAACTGAGCCTTAGCACTGGTGTAGCATTAGCATCAAGTTAGCATTGGCATACCATTAGTAAAATATATCAACCAAAAACATTGGTCGAGGATTAGCACAGCATTCAAAAAGCAAAGATTAGCATTAACATTACATCTATCCTTTGCATAATGTTAGCAATAGAATATCATACATACATTGTTGGGACTGATTTTATTCTCAATTGACATAAGCAACGTATCATTTATATGCAGATGACGCAATTATTTAGTGCTGTTCCACCTCAATTATTCAAGTTTTTGAGTTTTTACAAGCTGCTTTTAAGTCTGTCTTATATGTGGGCTTTAAAAGCAAGAAAACAAGAAGTTTCCTCATCCTGACATCCAAGGGAAAACCTACGGAGCAGGTTTGACATGACAAATACTTGGGTTGTATCTGACATGGGGAGCTTTTCTCTCAAGCCCATATCATAAATGTGGTCTGTAAACTTGTTTTTGTTTTGTTGATTTGCTTCTCTCGCAGGGTGAGAGAGAAATGAGTGACAGCGACCTTCTCGCTCATTGTCGACGAGGGGGATGCGCTCCATTCGAGTGCGTCATCCAAATGTCTCCGTTCCCCGGACTTTTTTCGCCATTTTTCCTTCCGCGCCGACATTTGCCACCGGCCGTCTCTCGTCTCCTCAACCGCCATTGCGACACTCGCCTCCGTCGGCCGATGCCAATTCCGTCTGCCTTATTTGTGCCCTTGTAACTGGTAACTCTCTCAAGTTTTCCGTTCTATGCGTCGGGAGCACCAGCTTGAGCTCGTTTGAAATGTTCAATTGTTTGTTGTTGTGTTGTCATTGTGCCTCAAACACCGTTTATTCTCCCCTGTCACTCTTGGCAAAGAGGTCCTGATCTCATTAAATTAAGGTGAAGAAATGGCAGTAGCAAAGGTTAGCATGACATAGCATTGGCACGTCATGAGCATGAAAATGAAAACTGCTCAGCATGACGTCGTCGTCGTCCCCCACGTCGTCTTGGCACATGCAGTACCGCGGTGTGCCTGAGGGCTGCGCCAAACCACACCGAACGAGCTTGACGGGAACGCACCTCGCCAACTTTTCCAAACGCCAACTGAGCCTTATTGGCACTTTCTTTGTCTTCCTGAAGCTAACGCGGCAACAAAATGCTACCTGGATTCGAAGGCAGACGTGCTAACCGCTCGGGCGCGGTGTTGCAACGTGAGCATTCCCTGACGCGATCCCCCGCGACGACTCACGTTGAGGGCCGCCACGCTGACCTCGTCGTGCTCGCCGCCGCTGTCGTCCTCCGAGAGGTCGCCGGAGCGGAGGTGGCCGCGTCCCTCATCTCGCTCCTCACGCTCGCCGCCCGCGTTGCACTCTGACCTTTTGCCGCTCACCTGGGAGCGGGGAAAAAAAAAGCGTCACTAAGGCGTTGAGGGGGCGGGCGGGCGCGCGCGCGCGCGCACGCACACTGACCAGTTCCTGGACGCCGTGCAGCCCCATGGCGATGCGATGCGATGCCACGGCCCCGTGCTCGTCTCTTATAGCTGCCACCCATCGCGTGCCAGCCAGAGGTCTCACTCTGGAAGGAAATCCAGCCCAGGCCACGAGGCATCCCATAATGTCTCCGATGCGCGGTACCGTATAAAGTAACCCGCTTGAAAACACATACCAGATAGATAGAAAAGTGGGATTTCCGACTGTCCCCAAAGGCAACACGGGACTATGCTCGATTATTTTCAAATTTTATATATATATTTTTATATATATAAATTTATATATATATATATATATATATATATATATATATATATATATATACATACATACATACATATATGGTAAAAGAGGCACTGAACTGACTCCCTTAAATAAAAGTACAAAGTTAATGCACATTTTCCTGCCCAATAATAAAATACAAGTTGATCTTGGATTTTTTTAACTCACAGACTACTGCTACAGAGAGTAAAAACGCCACATTACTAAAGTATAACGTTATATACAACAGAAATAGTTGAAAGACATTTATATGCCCACTGACAAAAAAATATAGTGAAACAAAACACAGAAACTAGTTGAAAATGAGTCCAATTATGGCCATTTTCATGTCTTTTTTTTTGGGCAGTTGGGAAATAAATATGTTTGAAATAATGTTAATCCTCAAACGTGACATATTGAATTTTGTCGCTCACTGCTCCACAGTGAGCGACAAAATTCAATAGTCAGACTGTGCATGATTTTACATCGGCTTAAATGTTTGTTTAGTACATTTCTTAAAGTACAGTTCAGTTGTACTTAACGTTTAAGTATATTACATTTGCGTGTTATTGTTTAGAATGCTTAGCTTTGGCACATTTATTTCGGTACAAGTTCTATTTCATTTATGTGCAATGCCATTTAATTGAATCAAGATGTAGTTTTTAATTGATATATGGTATGTTGAAACTGGGCATTATGTTAGTGGCTTACAATAATATCCGATTGTTTTATGGAACACCTGGGCCTGCTATGCTACTGTGTTTTCATGGCGGCCATGACAGTGGATTTTGGTGCCGAAGGTTTGCCAAGCACTGCCTTTGAAAGTTTTCAAAGTAACATGCCCATTTTTCAAAGGTCAAGAGTAGAAAGTACAGATACGTTTGGAGAAAGCGAGAAGTTAAAGTCACCCCACAAAAAGTAAAGACACCTGCAAAATGTACTGAAGTCCACTACCAAGTTAGTGCAAGTTACTTGGCACATGTGAGACAACTTCAATTCAATTTGCGAGTTTCGACTTTCGCGTGCGAGTGAGTCACATCGTTCCGTCGGAGACAATCTTTGGCCGCGCGCCTCCCGCCAGACACGTGACCTGCCTAATGCCATGATGTCATCGCCGGCCTGTCGACATCGCCGCCCGCATTCTCTCGCCCGCTGACAGCCAATCAAACTCCGGCTGACAGGACAGCGGGTCAGCTGCTTTTTATGGCGGGCGGTTGCCAAATCAAAACACTTCGTGGAAAAAGGGTGATTTCCTTTCAACTTTCCGCGTGTCACAGTAGACACTTGAAAAGTTGAACTCCTTTGGAACTTGCGTATGACACAAGTGTCATCAATCGGATTCCACTTCACCTTCTTTGGTGTCCCAACTGAAACGTGATGTATTCAAATGGATTTCATTGCAACTCCGACACTTCAAGCTGATTTCATTTCCACTTCCTTTGCGTCACAATTGGGGTTGTATTTTGTGTATTTTTTCCCGAAGAAGCTGTTTTTTTTTTCCTTTTTAATTGCACATCAAAATAAAGAGAAACGAAACTAAAAACGTTGCAGTCTGCAACGCTCACCACTTTTATTTCCATGAACACAGACCTCTACTGACCCGACGCCACGTTACTACGCATGCGCACAAACACGAGGCGCCGTTTCGACGCAAGTCAATAACGGCCCCGCCTTCGCGTTGGCCTCATTTGAGGCAGTTGCGAGGGTTTTGCGTTTGGACTGTTTACATTTATCAGTCGAAAAGCATCTTCTTTTCACCTGCACCTTCGTCCGCCATCGCTCGTCGCGCATGTCCCCTTTTTTTCTTTATTCGATTAGGACAATGCGCAGTAATCAACGCATCAGCAAAAAAGCATTCACGGTTGTAAATATCCCGAAAGGCGAAGCTCTCGATTTACCGGTCGATCTGCGTTCCCACCCTGACCTTTGGTCACGGGCTGCGGGTCGCGACCCAAAGAAGGAGATCCCGGATACGAGCGCCCGAAATGAGTTTCCTCCGCGGGGCGTCCGGGCTCTCCCTTAGAGAACGGGCGAGAAGCTCGTTCATCCGGGAGGAGCTCAGAGTCGAGCCGCCGCTCCTCCGCATCGAGAGGAGCCGGACGAGGTGATTCGGACGCCTCCCCGGTGAGGTGTTCCGGGCACGTCCCGCCGCGAAGAGACCCCTTCGGCCGGCCCGGGAACGAGACGGATGAAGTGGCCGGGGAGAGGGAAGTCCGGGCGTGCCTGCTAAAGCTACCGCCCCCGCGACCCGACCTCGGATAAGCGCTAGAAAATGGATGGATGGTTGTAAATACGCCGGCGTTGGCAGATGCGTTGTCCTAAGGTGGATATCCGAAAACACGTATGGCAAAAAGACAATACGGCGTGACAAATGGCCGCAACGTGTTGGGTTAATGAAATGTGACATACAACGAGGGCCGTGCCATCAAAATGACAACAATAGGTCCGCGATCGTCAAACAATTGGGACGACGGTGGCCTTTTGATGACGCAAACATCGGATGAGCGCCGCTCGCGTGTCCGGACCGCAGTGGCGTCGGATACGTCTCCGGTTTGCATCCACGTACGAAAGAGGCCCGGGTCACGTACGTAACAAACGGGAATCGTGCCGTTCACATTGACACGAGAAAGTCGGACGAAACAACGGGAATTGAGCTGCAGCGGGAGCGCAGCCTCAGACTCCCTTCCCGTCTGAAGGTGACTTACACCGAATCCTCGCTTCCCTTTTCGACTCGGCGGCGTCCGACCGACGTTCCCGCTCGCCGGGCAGCTGCGACCTTGAGACCGAAATAGAAGGTGAAAGTCTCTGACGCTTTGGCACGCGTGCGCGTGGGAAAAGTGGACGGAAAGCTAGCCGGCGAGGATTCCGCCAGAGTGAGAAGAACCTTCCGCGGGCAGGAAGCCGCATCATCGCGTTGAATATGTGCCGTACGTGCGTCGGGAGTTGAATAGGCATCGTACGCGCCACGTTCCGTGCGTTCGTAAGGGCCGTGTCATACGGGTGGTGTGTCGCATCGGGCGCGTCGCGTGTCGAGACTTGACAGCGTCGCACCCGATCGTGTGACATCGCCGTCATAGGCGTGTGTCGTACGCATCGTAACCATCTCTCGTCGCGTATCGTGTGTCACGTGTCTTCTATTGAATGTTGGCTGAGTGCAATGTGCATGGGACATCGTGTGTCACACGTTGTACGCGTCACGCCGTAGGTCACAGAAGTGCGCTATGCTTCATGGGTGTTATAGGATTCATACATGTGGCGCGTGTCATAGATGCGTCGTATGCGTTTCCGACGGATCTCACGTGCGTCGTCCTCGTTGTTCGTGTCACATACGACAGATTTGTCATTGGTCACACATGTCGTCGGTTTCACATAAATCGGAAGCGTCGTGCGTGTCACGTGTCATCGGATGTGGGTGCGGTTGTCATGGTGACCGTACGGCTGCGACTGACTTTCATGAAGTTCACCCATGCGAGTGACATGTCGTGAGTGTCGGCGACATGCTAACGAGCGAGCCGCTCCCCAAAGTGAAGTCGCGCGAGGTGCGAGCGGGTCAGCTGCCGCCGGTCGCGTGAGACGACGACTCCCGCCATATATGCGGCCGCCCGCTCAGCGACACCGCTGCAAAATAGGCGGCGGCAGAATTCCTCCATCCCCCGCGCCGCTAATATTAGCCGCGATAATCCCCGAGCCCGAGCCGGCCGAGCCCCGGCGCCGCCCGTGCCGTTCGCCGTCATCGTCGTCGCTTCGACACTTGATGACCTCATTCCGCTGGTCACGGTGGAGAGAGTCCATCTTGGAAAGCGGGACGCCTTGAGTGGCGTGTCCTGCAATCAGGGAAGAAGTCCCAATGTTTTGACGTGTGAACCGACCGGGAAGGCCCTCGATGGCGTTTTGATCTCCTCCGCGATGGCCGACCTCGGACAAAAGCGGCGCTTCGGCCCTGCCGCCATTTCTTTCTGAATGCGTTCTTGAAGAGAACTGCTGAAAACAAAGATCGGACCGAACAAACAGATCCCGATTGGGCGCCGCGCACTGTGAACGTCGCGCACGATTGTGGCGCTACAGGGTTCTTTTTTCTCTCTCTATTTTCCTGACTGGCGCAAGTCCAGTGCTGCGCTTGGCCTAGCTCCGCGAGGAGGCGGGTTAATTTCGTAGACGAGCGCAGTCGCCGTGTGTAAAAAAAAAAAGGTCCCGGTAGGCTTCAAATTTAGCCGCACTTTCTGACACCAAAATCCCAGTGCGCCGAGCGCATCTGAAAGGGTCTGCAAAGTGTGGCGCCGGCACGAACATTTTTGCAGACTTCCATTTGGTTTGGTTCCTATTGCGTGACACGTTCCTGACCCGTCTTGCCGCTTAGGTTTTGGTCTCCACCTGTTCTCGTCAGCCCTCTGCCTCGTCGCGTCCCTCCGGCCGCTCGCCTCTTTGTCTCGTCAATTTAGTCAAACGGGTTTGTTGAATCCGTGTCGGATGCTTGCTGTCGTCGTCACGCGCTCCGAAATTTGTCATGCGTCATGCCGTGCTGGGTTTTGGCTTTTCTGGGTGAACTTTGCTTCCTGATTCTCTGGGATTTTGTACATTTTTCCATGGTGCCTTTTCTTTTTTCAAAACAATACTTCTTTTGAGACTCTAGACTCTTTTGTAGATTCTCGCCTTGCCGCCCTCCGTTTTTGCCATCACCGCAAATCCTAACCAATCAAGACGCCCCAGTTTTGATGCTGAAGCGCAGCTGCATTGTCTTTGAAAATAGAGCCCATAGTGTTAAACCGTTCCCCCCCCCGCCCCCCCATTTTAGTTTTCCTGATTTTTGGGGTGTCGCTGAAACGGCCCCCAATGACGCACTCGGGCGTCTGGCGAGTGCGTCGCCCCTCCCCCGTCATCTGGCGCAATCGTGACACGCGGTTAGCCGGCGAGCTATGCCGACTCCCTGAAAACGCATCTTCCCTTCAGATGCTTTAGAGCGCCTCGCCGCCGCAGCGTTCCAGAGCTGAGAGAACGGCCCGCTTTGTCACGATTTTGAAGCCTCCTTGCGCTCCTACTTGCCGATTCTTTGTAATCCTTCAAATCGGGCAGGGTTGTTAACAACACGCTTCTCTGCGGTGGATCCAATTTACCAGACGTATTGATTTTCATTGGACAGGGACGATGGAGTTCTGCTCCCACGGCGGCGACTGAACCCCAATTTCTACGTAAATCGTAACGAAGCAAGGTTTTCCACTAATCTATGCTAGCGCAGTACTAAAGTCATAATTACAGTGAATATTTGTATGAAAACAACACGAATGCCTTAAAGATAAAACAGTCAAATGAACAACAATAAGTATAGTGTTATGTGGGCGTGGCCTTCTTGTGGCGCTTTCTACGCCGCCCAGCGCAATCCCAACTACCGTCGTTAACCTGCGAGCCTCGGATGTCAGTCCCGTTGCAAAGCGAGGTGGAACCTTTTACAACCTGTCTGCGTGCCACTTTCGGGGTCACTTCGCTGAACGAAAGAAGGCGCGGGTGCGTGTGCGTGTTTTGGGGCCACACTTTTTGGAGTGTGTGTGAGAATGAGGTCAGCGTTAAATGTTGCGTGCGTGTCGTCCGACGAGCCAAGCGACCGGCTCATCCTCCCGTTCCGTTCCGAGCCCCTGCGCCCCCAAAATAACCACGCGCATCATCACTTCCTGTTGGAGCGAAACACTCAAGACTCCCGCTGAGCGTTTTTAGTCCTCGAGAGATTTATGCTGTCAACACAACACACACACACACACACACATACACACAACTTGAGATAGATAGATAGATAGATAGATAGATGTTCAATTGCTAGTTTTCAACTTCACAATAGTGTCATAATTGAAACTTTGGGCTCAATTTTCATCCATCCGTTTCCTTCACCGCTTATCCTACGCGTAAAACTGGCACATCTTGATTTTCATGCGATCGCAAGACTCGCCAAACGCGCCAAGTTGGGCGTGTCAGCGCGGCGGAGGTGCGCCCCCGGAGATGAGCTCGGCGGACTGAAATTCCGCTGTCCGACAGTCTGTCTAAAGTTAGGCCTGCTACACGTGTCGGGAATTTTCAAATCTTAAAAGATTTTTGGATGCGCTACAGAGCCCACACATGAAGATAAAAAGATCCGGCATTTCACAATTTTGGTTGAATTGTGTGCCGTGCGCTCGGATCATCTCAGCACACAACGGCGTACGCGCGTAGGTTCTGTTCCGCCACCCATCTTGAAATCCGCCGTGATCTCACGTGATCTGAGAAAAACGAAGACGGGCAGACAACTTTTGGATATGTGGAGATCTTTGCAGAGCGCCGCTGACGGAAGTGGAGGCGGGAGTGTTGCCGAAAAATCGAAATGTTTGCTTTGGAAAAGACTCCTTGCCGTCTGGGGAATCCGCTTTTCGACAAAGAAATGACATCAGGGAAAAGACGTTTGTTTTCATTCACGGTCGTTTCCGTGTTCGCCCCTGTGATAGGCTACGTTCCCTTTAACGTCACAATTCACGACATCGTGACTCAGCTTTCCCCGCACACGTGAAGACTTTTGCTCATAAATCTCAAACGCGTTCAATATTTTAGATCGTCGGCCCCGACCTCTTTTGGAGCCTAAAATCGGGACCGATCCACTCTTAACACACCTCAGACCTAAGGATCATTTTATGGATAATCTTACGAGACATGAAGAGTGTCTGGCATCTGTTGGTCGGGAAAGGGCAAATGGGGACGCGAGAGCCCGATTGTCTTGGTGTGTGTCGCGGGCCTTACATTGACCGTGACCGTGTCTAAGGCCAGGTACACAGGTACATGAGCATTTTTCAAATCTCGAAAAGATTTGTTTAGCTGATACAGACCCCACAAACCAAGATAAATAATCAAGCATGTAATTGTATTGGGTTTGGGGTCAACACACAACGATCTCGTTCCACCGGACAAGTCGTCCAAGGCAGAAATCTCACGCGATCGCACGTGATGTCACAAAATCAAAGAAGAAGAAAAAGACACGCCGCCACACTGTGGGTGGAGCGTTGCCCCGCTTCCGCATATAGCGACGTCTCCGTGCCAGACGATTGCGCCGCTTTTAAGGGGAACGAGAGGAGCCACTTCGGTCGGACGGGATCGAAGTCGGCTTTGTGAATGCTTTGCGGCCGCTCCGGTCCACGAAATGACCAAAACCAGGTCAGTTACGACAAGCGCAGCGCCGGATTTGCACGAGTCGCGAAAACAGAGCCCATTTTGGAGGAAACCGATTCACTGCTGCGGATGTTTCTGTTCGTCAACATTGAATCGGACCGCATACGTTTGTCCGGCCCCTTTTCGCCCAGCTTTCCTGGGGAATTCAGCCCTGTCGACGGCGCCGTTGCATCGCTTTGGATTTGGGATCAGCACAGCTTTTGAGTAGAACACAAAGATTAGGTGGTGAATCTTGTAGCGATTGTCCCAAAGATGCAGGACTACAGGATGGGGAAAAGTGACTCGGTATTTTCGTATCACTGAAATCAAGACGAGAACATTTTTAAAGCGACAAGACTGACGGCGTTTCTTATTGTCTTATTGTGTTGTTCATTGCATCCCTGCACGCAGTTTGAGGAAAGCGGTTGACACCACCGGCGCTTACTTTGAAATAGGAAGACTGGCTTTCATTTTCCCATGTCATAAAGACCATGTATCATTTGTTTCAAATAGCAACATGGATTTGATTTACTATTTACTACACATTTTGAATACCTAGTTACTTTTCACCCATGCTGTATTCTTAGAAATACACAGCGACTTTATTCATGCAGAGATGTCATGTGATGATACGTCACAATCATATCAGAGTTCCATGTGTGTTTTTGACATACTTGGCAAATAAAGATGATCCTGAGTTTTTAATTGGCCCGGTAAGGAGGAATCGTTTCATTTTATTGGCCGCCCGGCCCGCATGTGGACGTGCGCCGTTTAAAATGACAAAAGAGTGTCTTTTGTTCACGGACCCTCGCTTTGAGAGGCCCTGGCTTCTGAAGGCACAGTAGTTGTGTTTTTGGCGTGGTAGGTGGCCCCTTCAAATGTTCTCACATGGTGACGGCGGACCTCCGGCAGGACAGCGGGGCCGAATCTTCCACAGCGGCAGGACGCTTTCCGATGCCACTTAGTTTGGGGGCAAGGTAAGGCAAACGGATTCATTTCGCGCATTTCATACACACGGGAACTGAATGTGCTTGACATGATTAGCAGGGGGCAAGTCAAGGAGACCTTCCGGGTTCTGAGCGGGGCGAGGGATGGCGCGATACGATACTTAGTATACTATACTAAATATATAGTGTTATGGTTCAACATTATATGCAGTACACTGTAAATAAATAGATGTCAATCCAAATGTGGCAAGGTCGGGAATAACAAAAAAAGGGTGACGCAAGGGTGGAGGAAAACGAGAAGGCTTCGACATTCCGACCACATTCCCGCATCGTGACGACAACCGCGACGATTATCGCCACTGCTCAGGATTAGGAGCATACTCGCCAGCACGGCTGACACGGCGGGTTATATGTACTCGTACTGTACAGTAAGCTGATGTGACCGGTGATCTTCTCATGCTGTGACACCGGGACCTTTTTGGAGACGATCTCCGTTGATTCGGATACAATAAATAACAGCAGAACCTCCGTGTCAATTCACTGTCCACTCGACCTCCGACACACACACACACACACAAAAATGCAGACGACGACATCGACAACCCGGAAGTCTTCAGCTGTTACAAATACTACTTCTAAATGCAACTCCGCTGACATTATGTACCCGTTATGTGAGCGGAAATGACATAACAATAACATTGAGACTACAGATGCATATAATACACAAAGAGAAACATTAGGATGGTTCCGGACTAGCAACTGAATGGAATGCGGTCACCCGCCTCTCCCACAGGAGGATTGTACAAGGATTGTGGCAGCGAACCTTTATAGCGGGGACCACAGAAGACGAAATGACAAGAGGAGGAGCGCCCAGCTACGTCCACACTTCACACTCGATTGAGAGGCACCTTCTTGTCAGACAGTAACAATTCCATATACAGGTTGACCCGCTTACACTCATATACTGCAATAGTCCACAGTGACTAGCACGGCTAATGCTATGTTCGCTGCTGCCGGAGCTCACGGATTACGTTGACCTGCGCAGCTAACGGAATGTGCTCATTAGTACCTTGACTTCAAAATGTATCTTCTTCAATTCACAGCCTAATATGAAACGAGGCTCTCTGCTGCTACTTCTGAATCGTTCCTATTTTCCAGAAATCTATTGTTGTCCTTGTTATTGCTTCCACGTTGTATCTGTGTATTAAGAAAAGTGCTATTGTGGCCTACCTGCGGTAGGTGTTTTTTTTTTTTTTTTTTTAACCCTCCTCTGAATAACATCATCAGGGTTACACAAAATGATGTACAAAAACGCTATACATCGATGTGTGGCATTAATGAAGAGACGCAGGCCACGCAAAAGCTGCGCCGCGTCGTGGGAGGCGGCGGCCATTTCGGCCATTTCATAACCACAGTGAACGTAAACGTTCACCGAAAAGGCCAGGACGCTGCACAGTGATTCGCTAGCCAACAAACTGCTTGGTTGTGTTTTTACCACATTATTTTAACCACACCACCATCCAAATAAGGAAAATATAACGCTCTGTGGCTGGTACGGATTAATTGCATTTCCTTCCACTCATTTTAATGAGAAACGTTACCTCATTATGTTAATAAATCCAGAAAAGCAGACGTCATTTTGTTTCCATTTGGCTGTGCCGGATTTCCCAAACTGGGATTTAGACTCGTGTTTTCTCACTTGTTCTATTCCGATGATGACATTGGGAAATCCCTTGACCGCCTCCTTTTTGAAATGCTCCATTCAGATGAGATTTTGTGTGCTTCTAACAAGGATGAAAGTGTTCCTCGATTTCGGCACCTTCATAGGAGTCGGACACGATTGAAAACTATATGGACGTGACGAACTATTGTCGTTCTTGTTTTCTGTGAAGTTTGTCATGATTCTGACGATGCGCTGGCTCTCGGCTCTCGGCTCTCGGCCCGGAATATGAGATGGCTCGGGTGGACGCCGCCGTGGAAAAATCTGAAGACGGCTGTTGAAAAATCACATTTTCGTCTCGACTATCAAGACTAACGTAGGGGCAGTTTTCGACTTTGCAAAGTGTCGAGCTTTTGGTCTCACATTTCCTACTGTTTTCTGGACCGATTTGCTGGATACAAAGTGGCTTCCAATCCTTAATCCTTATCCAACTCTTACAAATTAGGGCTCAATTCATTCGTGTTTCAAATCTCTATCTAATAATATCCTTCATTGTGATATACAGGTGGTTTGAACATTTTAATAACATACCTGCATTACCTCGGTTTGCGATGGTTTCGGTTTGAGAACGGGATCGCAGAACAAATGAAAGTCGTAAATCGAGGTTCTACTGTACTTTTGTATTTACTCTGAGCTTGACTCATTGCTAATGCTATGTTTATCAGAACGTTTATAGGCTAGCTAACATGATTAGCATTAGCATGTGAGCTTCACAGTGTTGATGCACTCTTGCGATGTGAAAAATACATAAAATACATTCAAATGATTTTTATGACGAATTGTTTCTTCATCGATGTCAACCTCGTTGAGCAACACAATTTGTGCGCGTGTTAGTGTCGTTTCGTTCGCGAACGTTTTGTTAAGAAGAACGAATTTTTTTAGTGAACGAACTGAACCGAATCAGTTTATGAAATGATTCGTTTTTAGCTTGGCCGCCGTGAGCCGCACGAGTCGGCCGGGAGCGGAAACGGAACCGCTGAAGAGTTCTGTCACTCACTTCTGAATCTTCGGCGAATGACCAATGAGCAGCCAGCGTGGAGGCGGCGGCAGGACTTCATTAAACGTACTGCCATGTGATTTGCGATTCGCCAGCGTTGTCCCTTACTTCGGCGAATGAGCAACAAGCGCGTGCAGGCTTGGGCGGGACTTAAGTGAACCGAATGGACGAGCGATTCGTTTGTTGACTTCTTGGTTTGTGATCCGCTAAACGCGATGTACGAGTACGATGAGTGATTCGTTTGCGCAAGGAACGACGTACTACGCAGTGAACGTACTCATGAGTGTTTTGAACCGGACAGCTTTCACCAGCATGCGTTTCTTCAAGCACATATTTAAAATAAATGTAAAGTAATAAATGCATATACGTACACATACATATCATTCCCTCTGTGTCTCGGATGCGATGATAAATGATTTTCATTTCCTAATAATAATCATACTTCTACAGCGTTTCTCAAGACACGGAAAGACGCTTTCCACGAATCAGATGACAATAACAGTAATGTTAGTGAGCAGGAAGCCCGGGTGTCGGGTGCCGGTGTCAGCGACGCCGTTATTGGAATTATTATTTCTTAGTTTTCAATACGTGACACCAACGCATAGTCCCTCGGTGAACGTGAACCTCAGGGAAGGATCATTAACTGAATGAGGAAGCACTTGAATGATTTTGTGAAAAAGAATTGAACGATTCGGTCGACGAACCTTTTGAACGAAGGCTGTTAAGGAACGATTCGAATGATTCAGTACACTCAAAAGAACTGCCGTGCCCACCACTAGCGTGCGCGCGCGCGCGCATGGATTACACAATTTGTTTCCGCGTCTCGGTGGCTTTTCCCGCCCACCGCAGCTCTCGGCCCGCCTACGAGTGGAGCCGAACTCAGCCGAGTGGAGCCGATGTGAGCCTCTAAGTTCCGTGTTGTGAGTCCCGACTGCTGGGCAGCGTGCGCGAGGACGGAGGGACCCGAGCATCCGGTGTGAGGCAGGAAGCGGCGTGCGCGGAAGCGAGCTTGAGGAGCACAGAGGTTGTTGTTGTTTTTTTTTTTTAATGTTTTATTTTTGACTTTCTTCTCGTCGCTTCCGCACTTGGACCCCCCCCCCTTTCTCCTCCTCCTCTTCTCCCTTGGTTCGATGCGTCGTCCACAACGTCCGTGACGTCACCTCGCCAACTTTTCCGGTAAGCTCGCTCTCGTCTTCGTCGTCGGACTGAGCCGCGACATGCTCGTGAACATGTGGAGCCGTGCGCGCGCGCGTGTCGTCCGTCCGCCGATGTTATTGTGAAACACGCGCACGCGACGACACACGCACACAATAACGCGACGTGACACGCGCAAGTGAGGCTGACACGCACGCGCGCGTTTGTGACGTCTTTGAAATTGTCACAGCAGGTGGATCATTTCCGGTGAGAGGCTTTGGGGGCGGAGCCAGCGACTGTGACAATGACGACCAATGTTTTCCTCTTCGATATTTTGTATACTTGAAGCAGTGTTTTAAAATAAGTACAACGGAGTAGTACTTTAGTAGCATATATGCATATGTGCCTGCGAATATTCTCATTCATCTCAGGGCATTGAACGGCTGGCAAGTGGGCTGTCGCCTTTGTCCTGGAAGACGTTCGGCCTCTCATCAGTTAGGACCCACAAACCGGTGTTTGTGTGGAAAACTCAACTATTTATACTGGGTTGAGAATAAGCATTCATTCATGCATCTTCCGTTCCGCTTATCCTCACTCGGGCGCGGCATATGTACTTTAATTTGTACTACTTCCTTATCAACGTATTGCAGGGATGTTCGATTCACGCTTGAGTACTTGATACGTAGATTTTAATTAACACGCTGACAGAGAACCTTCCTTTCTGACGTCCATGATATATATGCATATATCACATATACAGTGGGTACGGAAAGTTTTCAGACCCCCTTACATTTTTCACTCTTTGTTATAGTCCAGCCATTTGTTAAAATAATTTAAGTTCATTTTTCTTCATTAATGTATACACAGCACCCCATATTGACAGGAAAAACACGTAATTGTCGACATTTTTGCAGATTTATTAAAAAAAACCTGAAATATCACACAGCCAGAAGACTTCAGACCCTTTGCTGTGACACTCGCATATTTGTCCATTTCTTCTGATCATCCGTGAGATGGTTCTCCACCTTCATCGGAGTCCAGGTGCGTTTGATTATACTGACTGGACTTGATTAGGAAAGCCACACACCTGTCTACATAAGACCTTACAGCTCACAGTGCATGTCAGAGAAAATGAGAATCAGGAGGTCAAAGGAACTGCCTGAAGAGCTCAGAGACAGAATTGTGGCAAGGCACAGATATGGCCAAGGTTACAAAAAAATATTCTGAAGAAGAAGAATTGCCTTTTATTGTCATGAACATGCATGCACACGAAATTTGTTCTCTGCATTTAACCCATCACAGTGAACACATACGCATGTCAGTGGAACACACTGGAGCAGGAGCACCAGGGAAGCATTTCGGGGTATCAGTGTCTTGCTCAAGGACACCACAGCCGTGAGTCCGGGGGATGTTGGCGGATGGTCCATTCGGGGTCTTGAACCTAGGTCCCCCACGGTGGCAGGCGATGAGCTTAACCATTGGACCATGGCTGCACTTAAGGTTCCTAAAAGCAGAGTGGCCTCCATAATCCTTAAATGTAAGATGTTTGGGACGTCCAGAAGCCTTCCTAGAGCCGGCCGTCCGGCCAAACCGAGCGATCGGGGGAAAAGAGCCTTGGTGAGAGAGGTCAAGAAGAACCCAAAGATCACCGTGGCTGAGCTCAAGTGTGTTTTTCAGCTGCAGGGACAGGACGACCGGTTGCAATCGAATGAAAGATGAATGCGGCCAAGTATAGGGATATCCTGGACGAAAACCTTCTCCAGAGCGCTCGGGACCTCAGACTGGGCTGAAGGTTCACCTTCAAAAAAGACAATGACCCTAAGCACACAGCTAAAATAACGAAGGAGTGGCTTCAGAACAACTCTGTGACTGTTCTTGAATGGCCCAGCCCAGCCAGAGCCCTGACTTAAACCCAATTGAGCATCTGTGGAAAGACCTGAAAATGGCTGCCCACCAACGTTCACGACATCCGACTTGACAGAACTGGAGAGGATCTGCCAGGAGCAAGGGCAGAGGATCCCCAAATCCAGGTGTGAAAAACTTGTTGCATCATTCCCAAAAAGACTCACGGCTGTATTAGCGCAAAAGGGCGTTTCTAAAAAATGATGAGCAAAGGCTCTGAATACTTACGGCTGTGTGATATGTCAGGTTTTCTCTTTTAATAAATCTGAAAAAATGTCAACAATTCTGTTTTTTTCTGTCAATACCAATACCGTACCCAGTGTGTGTGTATGTGTATATATATATATATATATATATATATATATATATAAATAAAATACTTTATTTATTTATTTATTTATTTATTTTCTCTTCTTCTTAAGACAAAAATCTCAATTTGCCCAGAAACCTTCTGATTTTGCAAATTCTTGCTGCGTCGCGCTCCGGTTGAAGTGGCCATTCCACCCGACCGAACTCAGCATTTGTCATGTTTGGCAAATCTTGTCACGTTGCTACTTATTGTACTGTACATTCCTTTTTCTTCTTACTTGAAGTTGTACGCGGGTGCCAAAGAAATGTGTTGTATTCGGAGTATGTGGTCCGTTTGTGTCTCTTGTGCGCTTCCGACAGCGAGCGGCGTGTGATGAAGACGGAGCCGTCGCCCCCTCATGGAGTGATCATGCGTCTCGCGGAGGTTCCAGAAGGAAAACCGATCGTCAAACGCACTTTTTCCAAGGAGGCGCGAGGACATTTAATGTAATCGGGACTCGCTAACATGGAGCAGGACTTCACCCAGTCGCCCTTCGCCCTTTACTAACGTCAGTCCGAGGCCACAGAAGAAAAGGCTTTCATTCCGACATGGCCACCAACGCCGCCGCCGCCGCAAGGACGCACCGAGTGAGAGACTTTAACCATTTCATTACCTGCTACCTTTGCGGAGGTTACCTCATCAAGCCAGTCACCGTCACTGAGTGCCTGCACACCTGTAAGTCGCCGCGCTCTCTTCTTTAGCGTAGCGTAGCTTAGCTTATTTTAGCGTGTGCGTGTGTGTGTGTGTGTGTGTGCGCGTGCGTCCTTAGTCTGTAAGAGTTGCATCGTGCAGCACTTTGAAGAGAGCAACGACTGTCCCAAATGTGGCATCCAGGTCCACGAGACAAACCCCCTGGAGATGCTCAGGTCAGAGCAGCACACTTCCTGTTTCTTCTCATCTGACTTCCTGTCTTTTTACCTTATTTCCTGTTTCTTCTCATATTACTTCCTGCATCTTCTCATCTTACTTCCGGTTTGTTCTCCACTTATTTTCCGTCTCGTCATCTCACTTCCTGTCTCATCTGTCTTCTCATCGTACTTCCTCTCATCCGATCTTACTTCCTGTCTTGTCATCTCACTTCTTGTTCTTTCCTACTACTTCCTGTTTCTACTCGTGTGACTTGACGTGTCGCACGTGCGTCCTTTGAGGTTGGACAACACCCTGCAGGAGATCATCTTCAAGTTGGTTCCGGGCCTGCGAGAGCGTAAGTGCTGCGTTTGAAGGACGGCGGCGTCGCGGCGGCGGCGTTGACGCTGACACAGCTGGCATCGTTTGTGTTGTCCAGAGGAGGAGGAGCGAGAGCTGGAGTTCTGGAAGAAAAACCAGCGCGGCGAGAACCTCCCAGGTGAGGAGGAGGAGGAGGAGGAGGACGACGACGACGGAGACGCACGCGAGCGATGCTCACCGCTCGTCATATGGTAGAAACAGAAAGGAGAAATGAGAAAAGTAGCGTCACTTGTCTGTGCGACCGCAGCTGACGTCACGGCGGGGGCGGGGCTTCCCGACGGCGATGGCGGCGGCCCCGATGACGACTACCACAGGAGCGACCCTCAGATCGCCATCTGTCTGGACTGTCTGCGCAACACGGGCCGCGTCGGCGACACCAGCGTCACGGTATACTTCGGCGCTCGCCACCCTTTTTGAAACCGAGAGCTACTTGACGACTGATTCAATTGGGAAACGGATAAGTATCAATAGGGCGGCACGGTGGGGGACTGGTTAGAGCGTCGGCCTCACAGTTCTGAGGACCCGGGTTCAATCCCCGGCCTCGCCTGTGTGGAGTTTGCGTGTTCTCCCCGTGCCTGCGTGGCTTTTCTCCGGGCACTCCGGTTTCCTCGCGCGTCCCAAAAACATGCATTCATTGGAGACTCTAAATTGCCCGTAGGCGTGACTGTGAGTGCGAATGGTTGCTTGTTTCTATGTGCCCTGCGATTGGCTGCCCGATGGCAGCTGGGATAGGCTCCGGCACGCCCGGGACCCGCGTGAGGAGAAGCGGCTCCGAAAATGGATGGATGGATGGATGAATGGATGAATGGATGGATGGATAAGTATCAATAGGCAACACTTTATTCCTGTCAATCATCTCCCCTTTGAAATAAAAGGGCCACTCCAGCTAGACCAATGTGTTGTTCATGAGGAAAAATGTCAACTCTAAAATGTTATACTTTATAAAAACATACAGGATAATTAAATAGAAATAGAAAATGTTGTGCTTGCCATTCCGGTGTGTGCAGCTTGGCCACCTGGGGGCAGTACAAGACAGATTTGCAGCTAGACATGGAGCGAGAGCTCAGCAGGAATATTAGTTGTTCTTGGCAGAGGATAAATAATAAAGGACTGAGTACTGCTATATTGTATGTGTTGCTGCACTGTATCATCCAAATATCCGTTGTTGAAAGGTTTACAACGCTGCCACATCGACGCTAATTGTTGCCTGTGGTGTTTCCCATTATGTGTTAGGATTAGCTTGAAGCTATTGGACTGAAAGGCTAAGCTATGCTTGTTGTTAGCACACAAGGTGGCTAATTTTGTGTTTGTCAATCAGGATCTGATGAAGAAATTCATTCGCTGTTCCAGTCGCGTGACGGTGGGAACCATCAAGAAGTTTCTCAGCCTCAAGCTCAAACTGCCCAGCTCCTACGAGGTCAGTAGCAGTAGCAGTAGCATTAGCGTTCGCGTTCGCATTCGCCACGCTGCTCAACATGCTAACGTGTTTGTCCACCGGAACGTGCCTCTGCGTGCGTGCGGAGCAGCTGGACGTGTTGTGCAACGGCGAGATCATGGGCCGAGACCACACCATGGAGTTCATCTACATGACAAGATGGAGGCTGCACGCCGACAACGTAAGAACGCCACCGCCGCCAAAAGGCTTCCTGTCCGCTTGCCGCCCTCAGCAACATCGCATCTCGTCCCGATGTCGAACGTGACGAGGAATTGTTTTAGGAGGGCACGTTTCATGGTGTCATATATTTAATGAGGTCACGTTTTATATTTTAGGACATCTTTTATTAGAGGATGTGACATACGACGCATTTCATGTCATAGATTGTTGTAATTGTTATGGTTTTATGACATCACCCGATGAATGATGTGTTCGTGACGGCATCGGATTTCGTGAGGCCAGTTTGTGGGACGCTACGCTTCGTGATGTCATATTTTAAGATGTCACGTCCATCCATGCATCCATTTTCTGTAGCGCTTATCCTCACTAGGTTTGATGATGTGTTTCGTTGTATTTTGTTGTAATTGTCTTATGACTACACGGTTTGTGAGATTTATTTGTGTTGTTGATGATGGCGTACGCCTTATGACATCAGATTATGTTCTGATTTTGCATATTTGATCTCATGTTTTATGATGTCATATATGTTATGTCATGCTTCAGGTTGTCAGAATTGCTACGCTGTCACGTTTTTATATTTTCTGAATTCATATCTTTGTGTCTACTTGCCCCGCAGACGTATCCCATGGTCCTGGAGTACCGACCGCGTGTCGACTTCGGATGAAGTGCACACGCACGCATTTACAGGGTGTAATGAAGATATTTTTGTAGAGTGTAAACATGTTGAAGAATTTTTATGCTACATAGAAATAAGATGAATATGAATGATATATGAAGATGTGTACATGTATGTGCCTCGAGCTTGACTTACGGAAGGGTTTCACTGTCGTTGGATCGCTCACATCCTCTTCAATCATGATGTCATCATTAAGTGGGACTCCACTTCCTGGACTCAGTGACATTACTTCCTGTTCTTTTCAAGGTCTCCAATGAAGGTTTGGGTTCCTTTCTTGTCGCAAAACAATTCCGCTCATTACGTCTGTTGTCTGAGTGAAAAATCGCAGCTGCGAGAGAGGTGGGGAAAAGTCGCAAATTTAGCACCAGCTTTTGCGAACTCGCTCTTCTGGTTGTTAGTGTAAGCTGTGCACATCAGTGAGGACGCCGTGCTTTCAACTAAGGAAGCCTCTAAAAAATGAAATAAATAAATGGATTAAAGCAACGATACTGACCAACGCAATTAGAGGCGCAACAATCAATTGAATTGAATGATTCTGATCGTTGATTAACCGTTCGAGACCTTGTTTAATGCAAAATTGTCCGATGGTCTCGTCGGTAAATTTACTCAGAGGTCTGTCATCTTCCATGAAAGTAGCCTGAACTCCCCCCCAAAATACGACATTTGCTAACATCTGATTTTATCTTGAAAAACAATGATCAACAATTTTTCCGATTTTCGGACAGACCAAACCGAGAACTGAGTCGTCATCAATTTGAAATGATGTCCAGTTGTCAATGAAAGGGATGGAACTGTAATGCTTTTCTAAATCCGATCCGATCAAAAAATAATGGACAGGTTCATCGATGATTCAAATAATTGTTGTTTGCGGCCCTTGACTCCTTTTAATGGATAAAATGAAAGAATGGCCCAGCCTTAACTCTCGGTGTGAAAGAGGCTTCGGACAACAACGTAAATCCTCTTCAAATTTCACATTTACTCCTTTTAGGAAATATTTATGACTCGCGCATTCTTCAGTCCTTGTCGTAGTTCAAAGGTTCTTGTTGTCACGTGACCTCGTGAATCGCGCGTGACGATTCCGTCGGGTGCGTTCGAGGAAGTGGTCACGCCGACGAGAACGTAAAGACGTCGGGGACGCGGCCGGATGACTGCGGGTCAAAAGGTCGTTTCCATTTCAGGACGGCGCGCGTTTCCGTTCTCTCGAGGTGACGTCGACTTGTCGGCCGGGTGGCGGGAAAAGCGTGGACGCGGGCTGTCAAAAGGAACAAATGACTACAAGCGCTCCGCTATCTGTCTGCCTCATCTTACCGCTCACGGAAAAGAGTGCTGTGATCGCAATTAGGCCTCACTTGAACAAGTAAACGTAGAAAAAGGAAGCTCCGGCAGAAGTCCGGTAACCTGTAACTGCCGCACGTAAGTAACCGTGACAAGTCCAACGAAACCAGTGACGTTAGCCGTACTACGTAACTACTAAGGCCAAATACGGCGGAACCCTCCCTCGGCTTACAAATTGAATTTGTTCCGTGACCCGATGACGCAAATTCCATCCAGTCCTTTCCAGCCGCAGAGCGACCTTATATTGACCTTGTTTGCTCCAAACAATTGGTGCGCAAACACAATTTGCCATGGTGAACGGACAGCGTGTTCGCTGTGCAGCGTCCTCGCCGTTTCGAGTACGCTCGCCGTGGTTACCGTGAGCCCGAAACGGCCGCCGCGGTGCGTTGTGGGAGGCGGCGGCCGTTTTAGGCAAAAAAGGAAGCTCACCGAAGCCCGCGGCGTGAGAAAAAGCCCCAAATTCTGCCACGACTGTTGTTTTTCTTCGCAAGTATCGTTCGTGAGCCGACTTGTGCTTCAACAAGTGCCCCTCAAAAATGCTTGGCTCTTCCAAGTATCATAATAATGACCAACATAAAAAGACAGGAGCATAGTAGCTGCAAGTGTTTATTACCACAGCGGTAAAAAGTAGATTGAAGGTCACTGTAACTTAATGCACACTTTGACCGTTTGATTCAATGATTCTCTTGCGTAGCGCTATCTCAAACCAAGCCGGTACACCCTGAACCGGTAGCCGGCCAGTCGCAGGGCACTTATAGACAAACAACCACGGGGAAAAGAACTCCAAACCGGGCGGCCGGAACACGCGTTCCGACCCTCCGCCTCTCAACTGTGAGGCGGACGTGCTCGGCGGTCGGCAAGTCGTGTCATTCGTTTACTTTTCGTGGAAAGCGCTTTGGGTTGCATTGTATGTATGAAAACTGCCATACGAATAAAGGCTGATTGGTTGATAACTTGATATGAGCCGTAGAGTCAAATATGCAGCAAAAAGTCTTATCAGAATCAGAATCATCTTTATTTGCCGAGTATGTCAAAAACACGAGGAATTTGTCTCCGGTACGACGGCAGACAGCCACCTCGACCAAAAATACTTTTGACACATAAAAACAAAGACACACTACGGAGAAACACTGGGCAATGAAAGATTACCGGAAATGTGGTAATGGCAATATATCAAGGTTTTTTTTTTTTGGGGGGGGGGGGGGGGGGGCAATTGTGCAAACGATGCAGAGTCCTCTCGCAATTTGGAGCAGTTTGAAATGTCGAAGAGAGCAACAGTCTGCAACAGTGTCAGTTGTGCAAATGGTGCAACACATGACAGGGGCGGAGCCAGGGGGGGGGTAGCACTGGACCCCCCTGAAATCTGATTGGGTCCCCCCCGTTTGCATTTTTGAAATCAGTGACGCCTTTTGACTGCTAAGACCCTCCTGTACAATAGTTGGCGCTATGTACCACAAGGAGTGGAAATCCACATTTATTAGGACAAGAAGAAGAATCGCCAGAGAAGAAGAGGATTTGCCCCAGAGCGTCACAATGACGTCACGACGTCGTTCCAAAGTAGTTTGACGGCGGCGTCCTCATAAGTCACTGTTTAAAAACACGTTTGTGTTCAGATACGACATCGTTTTGCTCGCTAAAGTTAGCATGACGTTACATCTCATGGCAGTAAAAACCAAAACTTAGCACCCGGCGGTGGCATGCAGCGTGCCAGTCTCTCCGTCTCGGCCGCTGGCAGATCTCGTGGCGTCTGCACGTGAACGTGTACGTCGAATTCGGGCTGCTGCTTCTATTGACGGGTTTCTCCAATGATTTGTGCAGAAAGGCTTTCGTATTACCGGGCTATTTTATTTTTGGGTGTCTGAAATAAATTTGAGTTGCGAAAGAATGTCAAAAATGTCGGTCGCGACTTCACGCCTAAGTTCCATTTTGACTCGTGAGGCAAAAGCAGTCGGGAACCGCCGAGCAGCCGAAAGTTTGAACGTGAACCCTCCACCTTCCCCTGACATCGTTTAGGCTCGAAGTGGGGATTTGATAACATTGCGCAATTGTAAGCGATGCTAAGCGTGACAAAACTGGCCTCTTTTCCCATCGGGCCTGTTGACAATTGAATTCAAGGAGAAGCCAGTCAGGCAAGTGGACACACAGAGAGAACAATTGTCGAAGTTGTCTTTGAGTGAACATTGTGTTGGAATCGACTTGAATTTAGGCGCACAAACTTCATCTTCTGTGTGCTCAGTATGTGCATTGCAACATGGAGAGACAAATTCATCGTCACGGTCTGCGGACCCCTGAAATAGCCTCGGCCACCCCGCCGGTAAAAGTCTAGCACCGCCGCTGCACGCGAGCGGTCGGTATTGATCGGCAACAGATATGCAAATCGTGCGGAGTGACCACACCGCTACGCTGAGCGCGCGAATAATGTGCCAAATCGGCAGCGCGCTACAATTGCTGGTAAAACATCAAGCAACAACAAATGTGACGGGGAATCGAGGTACGCGCTCCGCGAAAAGACGCCGACGATTAGCATAACAATAAGGAGTTCAAACCAAAGAAAATCCACATCGCTCTGTGGGAATTGCGCGCTTTGACATCACGCGGGATGCTTTTTGCTAGCATTAGCAGCTCGCTTCGCGAGCCGTGCGCCGTCTGCTGTAGCCAGTGTCGCGTTCTTTTGCGCAGCTAGCGTCTGGTCGACATGAAACGACGTTCTTCTTCGTGTCCTTTCATTCTTTTCCTTTTCCCTTCTTTGACGTAATAGAGTATTTTTGCCTCGTGTTCCGACCGAGATAAAGTTGTGCCTTTAGAAGAAGATGACAAACGTTTTTGCTACTCAAGTCTAAAGTGAGCTCTTCATATTTGTGTTTATTTATGTTCACGGATCTTTGAAGCTCCAGCCACCCTTCCTTTGCTTTGTGAAAGGCGTTCCAATTGGCGCACTCAGATGTCAAGCAAAGTGGCGGCATGGCGCCCTCTCGTGGCTCCGCAAGGTAACGCACGGCGCTCAAAACCCCCGCGTCATTAGCGCTTCCTAACAATGGCATCATTTGTCATTTTCGGGGATTGGTTATCAACTTGTTTATTGTTGTTACTTTTTCAACACACACACGCACGCGCGCTGACGTGTGCGCGCGCACCTCGTCGCTGAACTCGAGTAACCCCTCCGCGTGTCTCTTCTGCTTTTCCAGTCTTTATTGAACAATATAAGAAAATAAAATGGTATTGTAATATATATGCAACAGAACAAGTACGTATTGTATAAACAGGCAAGATCAACAGAAAAGAAGAATGTCAGAAATCCATCCATTTTATCCTGGTTAGGGTCGCGGGGCGCCGGAGCCTATCCCAACTGACTTCGGGCGAAAGGCGGACTACGCCCTGAACCGGTCGCCAGTCGGTCGCAGTGCACATCGAGACACCGACAATCGTTCGCACTCACATTCGCACCGTCACTGAGTGGGAACTGAACCCACGCTGCCCGCACCCAAGTCAGGCGAGTGGACCGCAACCGCTACACCGTCAGTGACTCTGATAGGAGTACAAATCGAATCAAATATTCCGCAATGAGAGCATAATCGTAAGGTTCGGACAGCTTTCTTTTTTTTTTTTTTTTTTTTACATTCAATAGTTATTTTTAGTTTTATATATATGATAAATTTACAAATTGAAAAATAGTTTTCTTTTACAGATATTTGAATTTCAATTTGAAATAAATTAACCAATGACTTAACAAGGTAGGTCATGAATTTTTTTCCTAACCAAGCATGATTTCGTCCAGGATTTGAGAGAAGGGCTCGGTCCGTAAGTGGCCCCCGGACCTGACTTTTCCCCACCCGCCCACGGCCGCGCACGCGCACGCGCACGCGCACGCGTCCTCTCCTCCACTTCCAGGCTCCTCCCCCTTTCCCAACATGGCGGCGGCGGGCGGCCACGCGCCCTGTCCCTTCGACTTCCGCTCGCCCAGCGGCCACTTTGTGCAGTGATTGCGCGCGCGTGTTCTTTGCGTTCTTTGTTGTTTGTGTTGTTTTTTGTTGGGTTCCCCGAGACATGAAAAAGAAGCTCCCGCATTCCACGCGCGCGGCGAGAAGATGGCAGTGAACTTTGGAACCCTTGACGATGGATCGCCAAGATTGCGGAGTGACGAGCTGCAGGGAGCGCGAGAAGCTGCCGCCGATCTACAGCGTAAGAACAACAACGACAACGACGACAACGACGACACTCAACACACACACGAGCCATTTCTTTCCCGAACTTGGGTCAAAATGCACAAAAGCGGCTGTCGTTCGGAGGCCTAAAAAGAAAAGCTCCCATTTGTGCTCCACCAAAAAAGCGATTTTCCCAATTGATGGGATTTGCTTGATTTGTTCGGAAGCCGAACCCGTTTTGGGTTCGTTTTGTTACGATCGCCAACGTCAACGTAACGGTGCCACCGATGACCGCTGTGGGCTATTCCTTCAGTTTGCCCATTTTTAGGCTCGCAACAAACGCTTATTTTGAATCATTGCTAAACTTGTCGAATGTTTTTTCGAGGAATCCGATTAACAGAACCTTTTTTGATGTCCATCCCTTTATTCAAGAATCGGACATGTTTTCCAACAGACAGTGCAGAAAAAACAAATGGATTATGATTCAGATACGAGTTTGCTGCGTCACATCCGTCAGAAAATCGGCAGAAATTGGGATTTTCAAAGTAAAAGCGCTTGCTTCAAAAGGTATTTTGGGAAAAACAAAAACAGTCTGCAAACATTGACAGAGTGACAGAAAGTCGCCGCCTTTGGACAATTGGAAGTGAAACGAGCTGCCGAAGCAATTCGTCCAAGTCGTGGAGGAATTGTTGCGCTTGGAGTCACTTTAGCGCTTGAAAACAACAACAACACTTTTCTCATCATATTTGTTAACTGTCAGTATAAAGCTGCCAGTACACAGGAAAAAAAAAAAGATTCAAATGTGGTAAATTGACACACATCATTTTGGATTCTTTGCGAGGTGAAGGGGACAGAAAACAAAAGACAACGTTGCAAATGTTTCAGTTCGTCACGCGAGGTGTGAAAAACATCATGTTCTCCGAATTGAATTTGGGAAGAAACCGCCGCGGCCGAAGAACCTCAACCGATCGGCGTCGATCGTTAATTGCGGGCACTCGCGTGGCGCCAGGCTCGGGTCGGTCCACGTGTGAGCGTCCGGGCGACAGTTGCGGTCTACGGCGGCTCCTTGCCAGCGATGCTTTTTTGTTGAATTTTTGTCCAGTTCAATGAACCTCAGCGCCCGCGTGCCAGGGCATTACGCCACCAGACAGACTTTGTTTCTATTGGGCAACTGGAATCCAAAGCCGCCAAGCGGACCGGGACCGGGTTTTGCCCAGCTCGTCCGGGAAATCCAAGCGTCGACGTGACGCCCCGACTGAGATGCGGCTTCCGCTCTTGTTTGTCTGGAAAGAAAGAATCAAAAGTTCTTTCTCGCTCTTGTTTCGAAGTTTGAGGTGTCGCAAAAGCCAAAGTCAGCGTTGTCAGGGTGAAATTTCATCCGCTCGTGTCCGTTCGGGTGCTTACGCGCGACGTACGGCGGCGCTCGCCTGACCGAAAGAAAAACCATTTTCGGTTTGCCGACAGTCTCGAGGGCTCAGAACTTTGTAAACGTCGTCGGCTCCGGCCTTGACGGATCTTTGTTTCTTGCCCGAAACGCCCACCGCCTCCCGCCATTTCGATGCCGAAGCCGCACTGCATTGTGGGAGATGGCGGCCATTTTGGGCTAGCGGTAACCACGGACAACGTAAACGCCGACTTGCTCGACAGCGGCTGCGCTGCGCTGTCGTCGTGGTGACGCGCCAGCCCGAGCGTGCCTTTGTGTTGCTTGGGAAAGACAAAAACCCTCAGCGGCGTGATGATGTCGTCAGCGTGCGTGGGGGGGGGGGCGTGTCAGATGATGGAATCACACTTGTGTCAGTGCTTGGGAATGCGCGCGCACCTTTTTCCCCGCGCTTGTGTCTGGAAATGTAACGAACACGCACACGCTCACACTCCGCTTGGCGGTGACACAAGCCTGAAGAAGCTTCCAGAAGTTTTCCCGACAAAGCTCGATGCGCAAAGAAGCACGTGTCGCGCGTGTTGTGTCGACAGGAAGTGACGTCGGCGGGATGTTGTCAATCATTTCCCCTGCTGAAATGAATGAAAATGTCATTTAATCAGTAAAAATAGCACGCTACAGCTTTTCTTTGCGTATAGTGTATAGAAAGCGTGGGCCGTGTATATATGGCCTTCGGTATAATCGTCTTCATTTTTTGGGTCCCGCTGCTTTGACGACGTGCAATTTTCCATACCGGAGTATCGTCGAAAAGAAAACAACGAAACGGTCGCGCGGACGCAAGGAGGAAGCGCCTAAATCCCTCATTTGCCGAATGATTTCGTCACGTGACTCGGTGGCGAGCAAAGTCGGCTCTCGCGTCCGAACTTGCGGGCCGAGCGACCTTCGCAGGAGTTTAGCAGCTTAACGAGCTAAGTGATCCCGACCGGACTGCCGTTGAGGCTAACGGAGGAGCTAGCCAGCGTAGCCCCGCTCCCGCCGCAGCCGTTTGTTAGTCGATCTGCATTTCACGATCACCCACCGCTTTACTTAGCCGCTCACCGGAAAAGAAAAGAAAAGAAAAGAAAAGAAAAGATGAGAAATTCCGCAAAACGCACTCAGAAATCCCTCGCCGGCTCATTTGGCAAACACGTACTCATTGATTCAAAACAAGTCGAGGTTGGCAGGACGCAAAGAACGCCATCGAGTACCTTTTTTTTCCGGCAGCATACTCGGCACATTTCGATGCCCGTGTATGCTGCCGTGACAAACTTGTCTATTTGGTTTAAACTATTGAATTAGGGTTACATTTTGATGTCATCTTAAGTTTTGGGCATTTGTTTAACAAAAGCTGAATTCAAATGCTATTGTGCAAACCTGATTTGTGTACAGCCCGGACAGAACTTGAAGTCGTTCATGGTTACATTTTGCCCGACAATATTCTTGTGCAATGTTTTGGAAGATGTATGAAGCACTTTCAAAAATAAACAAGAGCTGTTGTTCTGAAACGCTCTGTCTATCAATAAATGTGCTGGGGGGCAAGTTGAGATTTACGCCGTGTTTTTAAAGAAAGAAAAAAAAACAGAAATATATATATATGTGTGTGTGTGTGCGGTACAGAGTAATACCATTGTAAATTAGAATTTGCAAAATGTTAACAATTTGTGCATCATGATTTAATTCTGCAATTCAATTCATTGTGCTGCTGCTTCTGGTGTGTCCACCGGGGGCAGTATTATACATTCCTGCAGACCTCAATCAATAAGAATAGCACTTCTTCTCCATTACTCAGGAAAATGCTGTCATATTAATGGTTTCTCCCTGTATTGTTATATTGTCTGTCTACATGCGACATGACGTCGACGATGTCACACGTGACGATGACGTCATGTTGCGCCGCCGCCAGGTCCCGGCTCGCGGCTCCAAACCTCCGTTGCCGTCTCCGGGCACCCTCGTCGACACGCTCAACCACAGAAGGGGTCGGGTTAGAGACGCCGACACGCCCGCCACGCCGCCGGGACTCAAGCACGGTCAGTTTTGCGCTCGAGTCTTGCTCGCGTCCGCTAGACAAGGCGAAGAAACGCAAAGTGTGTGTGTGTGCGTGTTTAAAGTTTGTTTGTGTGCATGCGTGCTTGTATACGTTCGGTGTCTGTTTGTATGTGTGTGTGTGTGTGTGTGTGTGTGTGTGTGTATGTGGGTCTGCATGTGCTCCTGCATGTGTGTCAGAATCAGAATCATCTTTATATGTCGGAAAAACACACAAGGAATTTGTCTCCGGTCGTCGGAGTACGACAACAGGCGGTCGATTGACAGAGAACGCTTTTGCGACACAAAGACATTGACAAAAAAAAAACAGTCACTGGGCAATAAAGGGTTGTTCGTTATCTGGTAATGCCGGAACATTTTTCTTTTTTTTTTTTGACAATTGTGCAAAAAGATGCAGAGTCCTCTCGAAGGACTAATCTCGCAATAGTCCGGTGCAATGAGCATTGTGCAAAGGGCGCCGACACTTCAAGGGGCGCATGCGGTTTAAAGTGACGAGTAGCGCGATGATCTGGGACAATGTCGATTGTGCAAATGGAGCAGATGCTACTCTGGCACGAGTGGCCAGTATTGGTCAACCATGTGCGTGTTTGTTTGTTTGTTTGTGTGTCGACGCGTGTTTAATGTGGGTGTGGTGAAAGTGTGCTTTTGTTTATTTCATGTGTGTGGGTGTGCATGCACGCCTGTATGCGTGTATGTTTAATTTGCGTGTGCGTCTGTATGTGTTTAATGTGTTTATTTGTTTTGTTCAATATATGAGTGCTCGCTGCCGAGCGAGCGTGCGGCCCAAAGGTCGCAGCGAGGGCCGCTTAAGCGCCCGTCCTCCATTTTGTTTTCCCCGCCGCCGAAGCTTCAAAGTGACGGTGGCGGTTGTCGCCGTGACGACTGTCGCCCGGTCGCCGCGGCGACAGACGGCAGAAGAATCGAGCGAGGCTGCGAAAACGCGAGCGGACGAAACGGGGAAGACGAAAGACGGACGCCGATCCCGGCGTCAAGTCATCGCCGCCGTGATGAAGAAGACGGTGCCGGATGAATGCTGGATACTTTATTCGTCCGCAAAGGAAATTCATGAATGGTGGGGGGGGTGAAGAATAACAAGGGGGCGAAGGGGAGTATTTGATGAGCGGTTGTCACGGCGACGACTGTCAGGTGACATCATCGCGGTCTCGAGAGCCTCACCGGGACCGCGACGCGCCCAAAAGCAGGTCCGCGCGCCCCTCTGCGCAGGAAGTGCTTTTCATGCGGAAATCAGAATTTTCTTCCAAAGCTGAGTTGACCTCGCCACAGGAAGGGCACGGCTCCGGGTCCGAGGCGTCAAGCAGAGCTTGACGTTGGCCGCTCGGCATTCCTTGGGTTTTTTGTCTTCCTTTCCGGAGGCCGTGATGCGCCGGCAGCAGCGTTACCATAGCGACCCACAAACACGCCAATGCTAGCCCAGACTGCGCACGGGTCTGCGTCTTTCGAAGAAACAAGTCAAATGAACCCCAATGAGTTTGATCATGTCGATGTGACGGCGAACGCTGGCCAATCTGAGCTTCCTGTGACCTGCGCGCTTGGGCGTGTGCGTGTGTGTGTGCGTGCGTGCGTGCGTGCGTGCGTGCGTCAGTGCGGGACCTTCCCCCGATCGGCGGCGGCCCCGCGCGCCCGAAGCAGCGAGCGTCCGTCGACACGCTGCCCCCGAAGGTCAAAGCGCCGTTCCCGTGTGAGCCCGTCATCCCGCTGCGCACCAAGACCGCCAAAGAATTCCTGTGAGTCGTCACGCACAAACACCACGCACGCTGACGACTTCGGAGGGTTTCAAATCATGTGACTGGAAGATGCGTTTTGATTGGTCACTGCTCAAGCAGCGCGCGCGTTGAGTTTTTTGTGCGTGCGTGTTGACCTCGGGAGGTGAAAAATATCAAACTGATCCAGTGGAGCCCCGCGGATTTTCGCTTTTCCTGGTCCATTAAAATTGCACTCCAAAAAGGAAAACAACTCGAAAAGAAAGAAAAAGAATCAAAAAAGCTTTTTGAAAGTCAATTCAGCCAATAGGTGAATCCGCAGGTGGCGAAGCGCGAGTGAGCCTCAAGGCCTCGTGAGACACAAATGTGGAAATGGAAACGTGCGCGACGCCGACTTCGCCTCGTCCGTGCCGCTCCCGATGGCCAATCAAATCGCAGCCTTCGCAATTAGTAAATTGGGTTTTTGTCATGTCCGTTATATTGCAAATATAATTCATCGTTCATTTTTAAGGCCTTTGTATTTTGTTAACATGGTAGTATTTTGTAAAAAAAAAAATACTCAAAATTATTATTCAATATAAATATTAAGTATTATGACTAATTCATTCGTTCATTCATTTTCCGTAGCGCTTTTCCTCACGCGGGTCGCGGCCGTGCCGGAGCCAAACCCGGCCGCCTTCGGACCCTGAACCGGTCGCCGGCCAATCGCAGGGCGCATAGAAACAAACAGCCATTCGCACTCGCATTCGCGAGCAATTGAAAGTCTTCAATGAACCTGCCGCGCGTGTTTTGGGGGGGAAAGCGCACAAAAGCCACACGGGCACACGGGCGAGGCCGGATCTGAACCCGCAACCTCACAAGTGTGAGGCACGTGGGCGAACCGTTATTAAAAAACCCGTTACTTACTCATTATGAACAAAATATGTGACTAAAGCGAGATTCAAATGTTTTTTGTCAACTAGAAGTGGACTAAACTAAAATATCGCATATTGGAAACAAATCAGCAAAAAAAAAAAAAAAATTCTGGCAAAAACAAACAACGTTGGAACACATGCATATACACACATACACGTGTATACACACATACATACACGCGCATACAAGTAGTAAGCGTGCGTGCGCGCGCGTGTGTGTGTTGTCAGCGAGGAGGCCGAGCGCGCCGCACTGTCCGGCGACTGGCGCGAGGTTCGGGACTTCTACCTGACGACCTTTGACTCTTTCATCGAGCTCAACGCCGCTTTCAAGGTAAGCCCCGCCCCCTCGACGCTCACCAGAAGCACTTCCTGTTTCCTCACCCTCGGGCTCCTCCCCCCAGCGGGAGGCCAACGCCCCCTTCGACACCATCGAAGACTCGGGCGTCGACGGCGAGTTCGTCAACGCCGTCTACGACGCGCTGCTCCAAACCGTCAGTGATGACGCGCGCGCGCGCACACGCTACACCGCCCCCTGTCTCATTCTCACATTTCCTCGTCTGTGCGTATCCGTGTGTGTGTGTGTGTCCACGTGTGCGCACGCAGCCTGCGGACATCCAGAAGTCGGTGCTGAAGGGAATCATCAACAGTCTTCTGCGGGAGTGGAAAGGGTGAGCGACGCCCGTCGTCCGTTTTTCCGCCTTCCGTCGCTCACGTCCGACACGCTCGAAACAACAGCGCGCTACGGCGCACGACACGTGTGCGTCTTTTGTCAAACAACACGACGCGTGCGCCGGCCCTGCCGACACGCAAACGTTCACCCGCGCGTCACTTTCGACAGAACGATGCGTGTCTTTGGTAGAACAGCAACGCGACGTCCGTCTTGACTCCCAGCGACGACGAGTGCGTCTTTTTGTTGTCATTTGAAATCAACATTTGCGTTGTCACTTCCTGGACGGCCAGCAGTTAGTTTCTCTTCACCTAGAGATGTCGCCGACTAGTGGCCTGGCGTGCACGTTACACTTACTAATTTGTTTTTGAATTGTTGTCATTTGTTGTCGTTTAAACGCGCGTGCGTGTTCAGGCCTCGGACTAAAGACGACCTGCGCGCTTACTTCATCCTGGTTCAGGTGAGCCTTCATCATCATCATCATCATCACGCCATTTCTGCGGATGGCTTGCTTGCGTTGTTAGTTTTTAGTTTCCGTCCTCCTTCGTCGTCCTCCTTCGGTTGCAGGTGCGGCGGAGGGCTGGCGTTCTCTTTTGACTTTGTTTGCGTGTGCACGTTTCCAGAACCCTCAGTATTCCAGCACCGGCACGTACGTGATCTACGCTCACCTGTTGAGGCAGATGGCCGCCCTTTCCGAGGCCGATCATCACTTCCTGGCGCACTGGCTGAAAAAGTAAGCGCTCACAATGACGACGATGACAATGACGGCGTGCGACGACGATGACGACGACGGCGCGCGTGCGTGCGTGCGTGTCAGGTTGTCGTCCCGCCGCTTCCGTCAGCCGGTGGAGCGCCTCCTGCAGTTCATCTCCGCTCGACTTTTCCCGGCCGAGCCCGACGAGCTTCCCCCCGCCTCCAAGTGCGCCTGGTGGATCCCGTCGGCCACCAAAGTGCTCGCCCTCTTCAGTGAGTTCGCCCCGCGTTGGCGTTAGCGTTAGCGTTAGCACGGACGTCTCGTAGCGCAGGCGTGGGTGGCCGGCGTACGGCTCGCTGCGTTCTGCCGAGCGTTTGCGTGTGTCACGAGTGCTGAATATTTATTGCAATTAAGATTCATTCATTTTTTTTTCTTGATTCATTCATTATTAAGTGGTCAAAAATAAAACGGTAACGTAGAAAATAATTCCATCTACATTTAACATTTCATTTTTATTGAATAATTAGTTCATGAATTAAAAATAAGCATGAGCGTGACAATTTTACGAGGAAACCTATTTTGCATGTTATTTGTGATTATAATTGTGTTGTTCGTCCGGTGGTTCTTAACCTCGTTGGCGGTCGTGAACCCCGCAAGTTTCACACGCAAGTTTTGACGGAACCCTTCTTAATTACAAAAATAAAATATGGAAAAGCGGTATATCTTTTATGATTCTCTGTCATCCAGGTCACGGCCGTTGGCACAAGTTGAATCCAGGCAACTGGACTCTTCTTGTTTGGCGCTTGTTCAACCGCGCATCAGCGGCACACAAAATCAATGCGTTCAAAGAACACAAGCAACAAAACATGAATTTCGTACAAAAAATAAAAGAAGATCCAATTGACTGCAGATTTCCTGAAAATGAATGTGAATTTTGCTTGGCAGTCTGTTCCTTTGTGTGATTTCTGCAATCCTCAAGAAGGGTTCACGAGAGGGACGGCGACGTCTTATATTCATATCTACAGCGCGTATTGCTGTTTGCACTCCGAAGTTCCTCCGCGTCCGACGCCGCAGCGATGCCGCTCGACTCGACCGTATCGTTGCCGTATCGGTTATTAAAGATGGTTTCACAAAACAACAAGCAGTGCCGGAACGGCGAACGGCCACTTCGACACAACGTCTGCACGCCAGTCAAAATGCGGTGGAGAAAGGATTGGATGGATTTTATTTTACGTTCAGCAGTGGCGGTTTCTGATACGGGTGATACGGGCAGCCGGGGGGGGGCGCTCGTCAATCAGCCAATGGGGCGCAATCGATGGCCGTCGCGCAGGGCGCCATCGGGTCCGAGACCGCCCCTGGTCTCGCTGTCCGCCGAGCCGCTGGGGTTAAGAAGCGCTGTGTTCGCGTGACGGCGACGTGTCCGCTGTTGTCATTTTTAGCTGACAGCCAGCGGTGAGCTGAACTCGCTAAGCTAAACTAGCCAGATGCTAACCCTCCAATCACCGGTTCCGCTGACGGCGCATGCTAAGCTAGGCTACCGTTTGTGTGCTGTTGCTTTTGAAGGAGACCGTTTTTCGATGTTGCGTTCAGATGCGGCCAACAGCGTGTCGTCTCCTCCCATCATGCCGTTCACCGACTTCTACAACATCGCGCTGGAGCACATCGACTTCATGGACGAGTACCGGATCTGGCAGAGCTACGGAAACTCCAGCAGGTGCGAAGACTCCTGGTATCCCTTCCGAATGCTTCCCCTCTTTCCTTTGCCACGAGTTCTTTGTTGAATTCGATGGCGTTCCGTGTTTTGTGTTCAGTGTTGCCAGCCGTTTTCCAAGCAGGATTCCCCAGATTTCCTGCTGCCGGTTTCCAGCATTTGGACTGCTCTTGCACGAGCCGCACGATATTGTGTTCCGTCACGATATAAGCGCCCAACACACCGAAAGAAAGTGTAGACCCTTCTTTCAAGTTTGTTTCTAGCTTTTTGTGTTCTTTGGTAATCAGCAGTAGAACATGGCTTGGTTCCATCAAAAAGCGGCAAAAGCAAGCTTTGTGAAAAGAAACGTCAAGCGGAACAGTGACTTGGACAGTAATCACGTTTGCTTTTGTGACACCACAACCAAAACAAGACTGAGGACTAGATATTGATAGCAATAGAATTGATTTACAGATATAAAACTAAGAAACACTCCATTAGGGATGTTCAAGTACTCCCTCTTGAGTACTCGCCGATACCGAGTACCGATAACACCAATACTTCTGAGACAGAAAATGACAGAAAGACATTCCTTTCTTTCTGATTCGCCAACGGCAAGCGTGTGTCATTAATTATTAATTATCCGTGCGTGGCCTCTACGAGTACCCGCCGATACCTTGAAATAAGGCCAATATCGGCCCGATACCGATTGTTCGTGTAACAGGAAGTCAGGGAGCTGTCACTGTTCTGATGTACACGTATAATGCTACGAATTTAAGAATGTTTCATTACAATGGTTAACAAGAGAACACAGTAATTAACCCATTCACTGCTACGGCTGGTTCTGTTGGTCAACTGGAATCCAAACGCATACTGCCACCGACGTATATAATCGTCAGTTATGTTTTTGAGCGGATATCCGTGGAAGAAGGTCTCGCCCGTCTTGCCTGTGAAATTGTTTCTATGTAACTGTAATGACGTACAGATCACCAGAGATGGCGGTGTTGTATCGCTTTAAATTTGAAGTCAGCGTAGCTTTTGAGTAGAAGAGGAAGATTAGGCGGTGAATTGTCACGTGGATTATAAGGGAGAGAAATGCCGAGACGTTGGAAGTCGGACAAGTTCAGGCACCTCGCACTCCGGCGGAGCGCGTGTCGCTTGAGCTAGTAGGAAGCGAGTGTATTGCAATGGCGAGAAAAGATGACGCAGTTCGGAGAGTGAAGGGCGAACGGCGCGTTCGACTCGAGCCCGGCGATGAGTCAGCATCACTTACGGTGCCTTTCTTAGTTGTTTATCTGTAAAGCAATTATTTTGCCATCAAAATCCCTTTCTTGGTCTGACTTATGTTGGTTTAGAGTTTGAGGTGCCTTCAAAAGTTTAAAAAAAAAGGGTTAGGCGCGTGCCGGTCCGTCCGTTCGTTGATCTGCTAAGCTAACATCAGCATCCCCATTTAATTGACGTTAGCATGAAGCGAGCGGATCCTTTTGGAATCTGCTCAGTTCCTTCGTGTTTGTACGTGAACGTGTTCAGTTGTGAAGTAGAGAATCTTTATTGGGATGCTGTCCGCCAGGTTCTCCTTCTGCCAGTTTCCCTTCATCCTGTCCACGGTGGTGAAGAAGGCCATCATCCAGAAGGACTCGGAGCAGCAGATGATCAGCCAGGCCCGGGTGAGCGGCCGCTCTTCATCCCCCGCTTCCCCTCGGCCGCTCGTTGACTGCTTTTTGGTGCGTTGGCGTGCGACAGCAAAGCCTGGTGAGCAAAGTGTCTCGACGTCAGCGCGTGGACATGAACCTGGTCTTCCTCAACATCAAAGTACGACGGGCGCAACTCCTCGCAGACTCGCTGGATGAGGTCAGCGGGCGCGCTTGCAAAACCGCTTTTTGGGGGGCGGGGGGGCCGATCGTACTATTCGGCACGGCTGTGTTTCGTTTTTTCTATCCCGTGTTCCTCGACTCGTTTTTCTGAATCTGTGGAAGTGCCAGAGAAACCAAATTCCGTGACCTCCGTTTTGCGCCTCGGCCAATGAGCATCCATCGCTGAAAAGCTCCTCCGATCGGCGGAACGTTGTCGAGAAAGCCGGCGTGTCTCACGATAAACGGAAAGTACGTCAACGGTACGCACACAAAAATGGTCGGGCGGTTTTGGCGCCGATTTTGCCCCCGCGCGACCAAGCGCGTCAAACGCCAGGCGGACAATCTTCCGTCTTATGAAATGACCCTGAGGTCGGAGGTGCGTTCAGAATGGATTTGTCCCAAATAAAGGCTCTGAAACAGGTCGGGCCCGACAGTCTTCACTACAGAACGCGTTCAATATTCACAATCAAAAGTCCTCGAGGCCGACGTCTCCCGAGTCACCGCGCCCGGAACGGCGACGTGGAATGTAGCCGATCGAGGAGCGACCGGACTCGGCAAAAGCAAACGGCCGGAAATGAAAACAAGCGTGTCGAAAGCCTGCTACGCTCTTAAAAGTCTTTTTTTTTTTTTTTTTTTTTTTCTTTTTCTTTCTCCTTCTGACCCCAAACATAAAGATAACAAATCGGGCATCCGACGGTTTTGGTCTTGGTGCGGGCGCTGCGCTCGAGAATCTCAACACAGTGCACCGCGCGCAAAAAAGATTCCGTCGCTACGCGCCGATGTTGTTGCCGAAGGTCGCCGGAGCCGAGAGCCTTGTAAAATGGCCGCCTTCTCACAAAAAAACCAAGCCGCTGTCACACACAAAACGGTACACGCGCGCACACACATCGACGCATTTTTCTTTTCATTTACGGTCGCTTGCGTCTCCGTCGGGAGAAGTCGGCGATCCCCTCCCGCGCGAGGACCTTTAGTTGTAAATATTGAACGCGTTCATGATTTAAGATCGTCGGCCCCGACCTGTTCCGGAGCCTAAAATCGGGACGAATCCGCTCTTAACGCACCTCGGAGCGAAGGACCATTTCTGGCGTTTGACACGATTGGTCGGGCGGGGGCAAAATCGGCGCAAAAACAGGGCAATCGTCTCGATGAGTGTACCGAGCCTCGCCCCGTGTCGTTCTTTTGTCTCGCTTCCCCAGACGGCAGGAAGTCGTTTTTCCCTGAATCGTAAGCCCGTCTTCGTTTTTGTGAGATCACGTGAGATTTTAACAACAGAATCTTTGTGCGTGCGGCGTTGTGTGTCGAGATTATCGGAGCACACGCGGGACGACCCAAACTGTTAAATGCCGGATTTTTTTTATCGTCATGTGTGGGATGTGTCGCAGAAAAACAACTTTGACCGTATGAAAAATCTTGACGTGTGTAGCAGGCCTTAGCGGAGCTGCGGTGGCGGTCGGCCTCAGTGACATCATCACGGTGTGTGTGTGTGTGTGTGTGTGTGTGCGTGCGTGCGTGCGTGCGTGCGTGCGCGCGGACGTTCAGTTGAGCAGGAAGCGGTGCGACCTGAAGAAGAAGTTACGCGTGACGTTCGTGGGGGAGGCGGGGCTGGACATGGGCGGGCTGACCAAGGAGTGGTTCCTGCTGCTCGTGCGCCAGATCTTCCACGCCGACTACGGTGAGCGTGGCGCCCGCGCCGCAGCCGTACACCGCCGCCGCCTGCAACCCCCTTTTGGGTTCTTTTTTGGCTTTTTGAGTTCTTTTCAGGTTCTTATGTTCTCATCAGATTATTTTTGTCTTATTTTCGAGTTATTTTGGGTTCTTTTTGGGGTTCTTGTGTTATTTTAGTGTTCATTTCTTTTTTTCAGGTTCTTATTTTCGATTCTTTTGGGGTTCTTGTTTTGTTTTTTTCATGTTTTTTTTTTTTTTTTTTAGTTCTTTTGGAGTTCTTTTCAGAGTTCTGGAACGGCTGCAGGATTATGGCCAAAATAATAATCCCGATTATTTTGATCCATATTGAAATCGCGATCACTAATCACAATTATTCCTCATGTTCGGGAAAAATATTTTTATTGGGCCACTTTTCAACAAACAATAAGAAAATGATAGATGTTCTTAAATTCTACTTTAGCAAGGGCTAGCTGGATAAATATGCGATTACAAAGCGCAATCACAAATTGGACACAAATCCAGTTCGTACAAAAAAGCCAATAAAAAAAAACCCCAAAACGCTCTAACATTGGTCTGCAAGCACCGTCGTCGATATAACGTATCGTCACGGAGGGTGCGTCTGCGTTGTTGTGCTTGACCGTCGGTCAGTCGCGCACAGCTCACAAACTGCAAAGAGCTCCACGGCTGTGATTTCGCTCTCTATTTACTTTTGCTGTTTATTCCTTGAAGTGGACGTCGAGGCAGCCGCTACGACGATCGTGAATCGTTAATCGTGTCTTACCGTGACACGCCGCCTGAGAGGACCGACTTGAAAATCAAAGCTTCAAATATGACTGTCTTGGACATCAATGCCATTTTAGAGGTTCATTTTGAAGTCGGCCCCGGAGCGCCCGATGAGGCCTTAACCATACGTTCGCCCCCTGGCGGCCGGCCGACGAGGTTGCGGGCACCGCTGCAAACGAAGCGCTTTTCACACGCCGCATTTGAAACACCCCAAAAATCGGCACCGATCGGGCTCATTTAACGGTGGGAGCCGAAATCGCGATCGCGATTCAAATGTGTTGAATTGTGCAGCCCTACGTTCCGGTGTCCTTTCTGTGTTGTTTTTGTGTTCTCTTTGGATTCTTGTGTTTTTTTATGTTTCCTTTCTGTTTTTCTTCTCCATTCTTCGAATGTTCTTCACATATTCTTGGTTCTTTTTGTTGTTTCTGTATACTTTGTTCTTTTTCTGCGTTCTTTCAGTTTTCTCTTTCGCAGTTGTTTTCTGGCATGACGATGGTGATGATGATGATAATGATGATGCTGATGTGTGCGTGCGTGCTGGTGTCAGGCATGTTCACGTACACGGAGTCTCGCTGTCATTGGTTCAGCAGCTGGAAGTGTGACAACAACTATTCGGAATTTCAGCTCATTGGGACCGTATCCTTCATCGTCTTCATTTTGTGTGCAGCGTTGTCTTGCTCACTTTACCGTCTCCGCTCACACACGCGCGCCCGCGCATCACCGTGCATGCGTCTGGTCGCTGTCAAAATGTCACAAAAGCTAAAAGCTGCCTTCTCCTCGCCAGCTTTCCCACTGTGTGTGTGTGTGTGTTGTGCATGCGTGCGTGTCATTTTGTTAGTATGTTGTCCATCTGTCAGTGTGTTGTGAATGTGTGTGTTTGTAAGTTAGTGTGGGTGCGCGCGTGTTTGTGTGTGTGTGTGTGTGTGTGTGTCCTTAACACATTCTCAGGTGATGGGCTTGGCCGTTTACAACAGCATCGCTCTGGACATCCGCTTCCCGCTCTACTGCTACAGGTGAGTGCGTGTAATCCGTAAATGTCATCCGACCGCCCAAATAAAGCGCCGAGCGTCGCGTCGACGAGCAAAATGAGCAGTTTGTACTTGATGGCGCGATCAATGGCGAGTTCGTCCCGATGTAAGCCGCCTGCTCTCCGATGACAGGAAGCTGCTGACTCCGCCCACCGCACCGTGTGACCAGGACGCCTCGGTCGGCACGGCGACCGCCACCTTGGACGACCTGCGGCAGATCATGCCGGTATGTTGTTGTCATTCGCCGGGAGAAAAGGTTGCGGGTTGAAAACCGCTAGCAAGATTTGAATGCAGCCTCACTTCGCTGACACCTCGTCGGCCCCGCTCTCCCGTCTGATTGGTTGTTCGTCCTCGGGCGTGGCGGTTTGTTGATGACAGAAGACAATTTCAGAGCTCCCAGATGTCTCGATCAGAAGTCCGCGAATTAGAATTGCTTACAGACGCCACCGGACGTCAGCAAAGCGCTGCTTTTGTCTCAATGGAGCTCCATTGAGCTTTATTAGGGCTCCACCGATAGGAATCTTTGTAATTTTCTTCCCGGGCCGATTCCAACCATCCATCCATTTTCCGTAGCGCTTCTCCTCACGCGGGTCGCAGGCGTGCCGGAGCCTATGCCGGCTATCTTCGGGCGAGAGGCGGGGTACACCCCGAACCGGTCGCCGGCCACTCGCAGGACACACAGAAACAAAGCCACGCAGGCACGGGGAGAACATGCGCACGCCACCCAGGCGGGGCCGGGCATCGAACCCCGGTCCTCGGAACTGTGAGGCAGATGTGCGACCCAGGACGATTCCAATAGAATAAAATTCAGATTACCGATTAATAAAAACAATCACAGGCAAGAACATTCAACTCTTACAATACTTTTTATCCTTTAGTAACAGAGAGACAAATCAGTTGTTGTTTTTTTAACGTTTGTTTGAATAACATTGTCTTTGTCTTATGTTGTAATGTGTCAATATGAAAACAAACAAAGAAAACATGCGAAACAGATGGACCGATTTTTACCAGTTTAAAAAGGTTGACCCAAAGACATTGGCCGGGCTCTGTTGCTTCCGGACATTCCGGTTGAAGTTTACTTCAAAACTAAACATGAACCAAACAGAATCAGTTGTTGTTTAAAACAACAAACAAAGTTGCCTTAACAATGGTCAGGTAGCATAATGCTAACATAGAATGGGAAAACACCATTGGCATGCTAACAGTTAGCATCGATCATTACGAGCCAACACATGTAGGCAGATAATATAACAATGCAGGCATTTATTCTGCATCTTCTGTGACAAATGACAAATATTACAGCAACTTACAAAGTCACTCCAGAAGTAGTCGAAGAAGTCTATTCTTCGTTTGCGTCAGTGTGACTGTATTGTACTGCCCCCTGCTGGGCAAGGCGGGCACAGCAGACGGAGCAACGCAGCGAATTGGATTGCTGCATAAAATCATGTTGAATTCTTTCAAGTCTGCTTAATTATGCTATCACGCTGGACAATATTATCGAGTGCTATTTTTCCTGATTTAAAAAACATGACCAAAAAATGTTTTTGGGGGTGCTGCAACGGGTTAACAGCATTTTTTAAATTCATTTCAATGGGGAAATGAGATTTGCGACGCGAGTGTTTTGAGTTACGAGCGCGGCCGTGGAACGAATTCGACTCGGCCCGCGAGGCGCGCCTGTAATTCCTGGGCACCGGGATGGCGCCGAAGCAAGTCTCTTTTTGCTCTGGCCAGGTGAGTTCCAAAACCGCAAATGTGGGCGTGGTGGAGGCCAGTGACCTCCAGAGGTCAAAAGCCACGCGTCCCCATCGCGCGATTAGGAATCCCGCGCGCAATCCTGGCAAGACACGCCCCCGCTGCGAGGTGATTGGCTCCTGCGCGGCGGGAAGGGCGGGCTACGCAGGTGGGACGAGATGACCGTCACAAACTTGTGTCACATTTGTCCGAAAGGGACAACAAAGACTGTTTCGGGCTGAAGGTGGTATTGGATGGCTTAAGGTTCGGTTTAGGCTGAGTTAGGCTCGACTTGGCCGTAAGCGTTTTGACGCCGCCACAGCGCAGTCCCGACCTCGAACCTCCTTTTCCCGTCCGGAGGCGGTTTGGCCGCAGCCGAGCATAGCGGAGCGGCGCGCGGCGTGGAGCCGCTCATATTGGAGCAGGGCGTGTCCTGCCCGGAAAGCAAGCGGGAATCCCAATAACGCGTCCCCGTCCGCTGCACCTGCATTTCTCTCTGCTGCCTCCAGAGGGAGACAAAGTCACACTGACGCTCTTGTGTCAAGTTGGGTTCAAGTTAGCAGAAGGCAAAGAACGACAACGCGGTCCTTCCAAAAGGTCACAGAAACGCACCCACTGCTAAAAGTGTGCCAGTACTTGTGTAAGAGGTGTGCGACAAGAGCCGCTTGTTACCTTGACTCAAAGGCTCCAAATCAAGCGTTTGTCATGGTGTGTGTGCGCGTGCGTGGACAGGAGCTGGCTCACGGTTTGGACGAGCTGCTGAACTTTGACGGGAACGTGGAGGAAGACTTGTGCCTCACATTCCAGGTTGTCACCAAATACACCACGCACAAATGTTTTGACACTCCAAAAACGGTTTCGTCCGATTCAGTTCAAACTCGCTTCATGGGAAGAAAGCAAATCAAATCTCTTCGCTGTGCAGCGTAAAATAACACTTGACTGAAATAACTGAACCAGGGCTGCAACTAATGAGGATTTCAGCCATCCATGTTCCGTAGCGCTTCTCCTCAGGCGGGTCGCGGGCGTGCTGGCGCCTATCGCAGCTGGCTGCGTGGGAGAGGCGGGGTACACCCTGAACCGGTCGCCAGCCAATCGAAGGGCCCGTAGCACACGCAAACAACCATTGGCGCTCACATTCCCACCTATGGGCAATTGAGAGTCTCCAATCAGCCTCGCACGCATGTTTTGGGGACGTGGGAGGAAAGCGGAGAAAAGCCACGAAGGCAAACTTCACACAGGCGGGGCCAGAGTTGAACCCGCAACCTCACAACTCTGCTTACCGGTCGTTCACTGTGCCGCCCACGACTAGTTTAATAATTGATTCTGATCAACTTGATTGTTATTAGCAAATAATCATTCACTTAGAATCTGATGGCTGCAACACGTTCCAAAAAAGCTGGGACAGGTGGCAAAAAAGTTGAGGAATGGTCATCAAATAACCCTTTTTGGAACATCCCACGGGTGACCAGGCGAATTGGGAACAGGCGGGTGCCATGATTGGGTAGAAAAGTTTGTCGGTTACACATCCGGAAGTGCAACTTGAAACTCTACTGTGTAAAGCAAAAGCCATTCATCAACAACACCCAGAAACGCCGCCGGCTTCTCTGGGCCCGGGCTCCCCTAAGATGGACCGACGCAAAGTGGAAAAGTGTTCTGTGGTCCGACGAGTCCACATTTTAAATTGTTTTTGGAAATTGTGGACGTCGTGTCGTCCGGGCCAAAGAGGAAAAGAACCATCCGGACTGTTATGGACGCAAAGTTCAAAAGCCGGCGTCTGTGATGGTATGGGGCTGTGTTAGGGCCAACGGCATGGGTGACTTACACATCTGTGCAGGCACCATTCATGCTGAAAGGTACATACAGGTTTTGGAGAAACATATGCTGCCATCCAAGCAACGTCTTTTTCATGGACAATGCCAAACCACATTCTGCACGTTACAACAGCGTGGCTTCGTAGTAAAAGAGTGCGGGTACTAGACCGGCCTGCCTGCGGTCCAGACCCGTCTCCCATTGAAAATGTGTGGCGCATTATGAAGCGTAAAATACGACAACGGAGACCCCGGACTGTAGAAACAGCTGAAGCTGTACATCGAGCAAGAATGGGAAAGAATTCCACCTACAAAGCTTCAACAATGAGTGTCCTCAGTTCCCAAACGTTTATTGATTGTTGTTAAAAGAAAAGGTGATGTAACACAGTGGTAAACATGACCCCGGTCCAGCTTTTTTGGAACCTGTTGCCGCCATAACATTCAAAGTTCATGATTATTTGCTAAATACAAGAGAGTTGATCAGTTTGAACATGAAATATCTCGTCTTTGTAGTGTATTCAATTAAATATAGGTTGAACATGATTTGCAAATCATTGTATTCTGTTTTTAACACCACGTCCCAGCTTAATTGGAATTGGGGATGTCAAATAAAGTAGTTGTTTTCTGCAAATGTCCTTTTTTGAAAGAGCACAAAGATAATCGGTTTCCTTTCGTGTTGCGAGGCTGAAATTCCCCACATTTGTACCATTTGAAGTTCAACAATTATGCTTAATGATGAATCAATTATCAAAATAGTTTCCAATTAATTTGATAATTGATTAGTTGTTGATTAACCATGAATCGTTGCACCTCTAAATGATATGCAGCGCGCATTGTTAATTGTAGTCTTCAGAGTGAATATGTAAACTTCATTCGCAAGACTTTGCCCACAGGATTCCCGACGGGCTGAGGGGGAAAAAGCATCATAAACGCTTGCGCGTTCATATTCCAAACGAAATGAAAGCAGCAGCTGGCTTCTAAAAGTAAGTCGGACCAAAGTGGAGGCAACCACGTAAAAGCCCGAGGGGAGGGCGTGCGAGAGGAATGTCGCTCGCGGCCAGCACAAAGTCGCTACTGGCCGCTCGCTTCCTGTCAGCCCGCACGTGAACTCGCTGGCTTGATGTGACCTGCTACGTATTGATACATGATCTGAAATGATCTGAAATATGATTGCTTGTTTTTTTTTTTTTTTTTTTTTTTTTTTTTTTTTATATTGTACAACAAAGGCTCCAAACACTTTTTTTTTTCCCCAACCAAGGACACAGTGACCCCTAGCTTAAAAATGTAGTGACACAAGTTGAAAATTCAGAGGCACTCAATGTCAATGGACTGTCCGGTGGCGCCTTGAGATACGAGTGAGCCGATTCACGGGTTCTTCAAGATACGAGCCGTCAAGCGGTTGATTTTTGCTTTTCTTGACATGCTAGCGCTGTATGGTGCCAGTGAACTGAACTCATTTGACAACGAGCGGCGGTTTAGCGGACAGAATTAGTCAATATTCTTTCAAAGACTCTTCAACCTGTTCACTGCCACTCCCAGGTGAAGATTCGTGTCACACTAAACATAAAACAAAGACAATTATAAAACAACCACCTAGCCTCCACTACCTTAATAACAACATACAATGCGACACTCCATAGGTACACAATAAGGAACATGCTAACAAAAAGGGTAATGAATATGCTACTAAAAATGCAACTGAACATGCTAACGTACGTGATGTTAATCGTGCTAATAAAGGGCTAACAAACATATAAATAAGCATGCTAACAAAAAGGGTAACGAACATGCTACCAAATAATGCAAATAAACATGCTAAAGCTTGCTAACAAAAAGTGCACTTAACATGCTACTAAAAATGCAAATACACATGCTATTAAACATACTAATAAACATGCTAACAAAAACGGCAATGAACATGTTGCCAAATTTACCATGAAACACGCAAACACACATTCCATTAGACATGCCTATAAAATGCTAACAAATGTTCATAAACATGCTAACAAAAAGGGTAATGAACACACTACTACAAATGCAAATACACTGGCTAACACAAATGCAATTAAACATACTAACAGAAAAGCTAAGAAATGTTAATAAACATGCTAACAAAGAGGGTAATAAACACGCTACTACAAATGCAAATACACTGGCTAACACATTTGCAATTAAACATACTAAGAGAAAAGCTAACAAATGTTAATAAACATGCTACTAAAAATGCCAATAAACATGCTAACACATGCCATTAAACATGCTAGTAAATATGCTAACAAGAAAGGAAATGAACATGCTACTAAAATTGTCAATCAACATGCGAACACACATCCTATTAAACATGCTAATAAACATTCTGGGCTCATCTCAAGTCTCTTATTAATGTCAACATTTGAAGCTCCTCACTCCTCCAAAGACTGAAAGCGAAGTTGCCACGCCGGCCGCCATGTTAAGGAGCGTCTCAATTGCGTTCAACGAGAATGGAGGAGCTTCCACGGGCTCGCTTAACTCGTCCGCCGTTGTCTTCTTGCTCCTCGATGGTCACGTACCTGAATAAGCGCGTGGCAGCTGGATCATAAACGAAACGGCACTACAAATTGCGTAGTTAATCTTTTATTTTCATCATGCAAGTTGCATCTGGAGTTTACGCAACCCTTCCTAATTTGAAAAATAACATATGGTTTATTTCTAATTCAAAACAGGGCTATTATTTTATTGTCTGTGTAGATTCTCGGTCATCCAGGTCGTGCACAAAATGAACCACGCATCAGTTGTACACAAAAATCATTGTGTTAAAAGAACAAAACCAACAAAAAACAAACAACATTCAGTTCAATGAAAATGTACTGGAAGTGAATGTTGCTGTTGCCGTTGCCATTCCCCTTGGCAAGTGCCACTCTCATATCAGAGGAATAGACTTCGTTGTGAAAATTCCCAACAAAATCTGGTCCTTCTCTTGATGTTATTGCTACAATCCTCGAAAAGGGTTCAGAGGGAAGAGTAGATTTTTTTGGGCTCTTTTATTTTTGGATGCGCTGTCTTGACGCCACATTAATGCTACTCAAGTCAAGTGTATCGTTGAAATGTTCTTCAAAAAGAACAAAGCATTTCAACTCGAGGCGCAGTGCCGCAACGGCAAACGCCCACCTTGACGCAGCGTCGCACGCTAACAAACATTCGGACTAATATGCTAACAGGCTAATGAATATGCTAACAAAAATGGAAGTGAAAATGCTCATAAAAATGCAAATAAACACGGGAACAGACATGTTGACACATGCTAATTAGGATGCTAGCGAACATGCTAACACATATCCTAATAAACAAACATGTTGACACATGCTAATTAGGATGCTAACGCATATCGTGCTAACACATAACATGCTAGTAAAGTAAAATACGTGACACATCTATAGGGCGTTTTAGCATTGATGCTAGGCAACATGCTAACATGTCAACTTCGCGTGCGGCAGGTGTGGCAGGAGGAAATGGGCGCGGTCAAGTCGTACAACCTGAGGCCGGGAGGAGACAAGATTCCTGTCACCGAACAAAACAGGAAAGGTATTTATATTTCCATACTGCAAAGGATCTTTCTTTCTTTCTTTCTTTCTTCATCTATGCCAGTGCCGTATAGCGACTGGCAGAACATTTCGATGTCCCTCCACTAGATGGCAGAAGGTCCGTTGGTGTGTACTACTACTGTGTCTGTTATGTGTTTCCAGTAAGTTTTTATTCTGGCATTGCCAAACAGGAAGTGCTGCACTTTCCCTCTTTTCTCCCGCACGCATTTATCTCTTCACACTGATTTCACACGCTGTTGTATTTGACAGTTTCACCTTCTTTTGATTGTGTTCCCGTTCACGCATGCGTTTCTACTTGTGTTTCAGTTTCGAGCTTCATTTGTCGTGGTGTTTTCCTGGTTTTGAACTCTGTGTTTCACGCCACATTTCAAAGTGTTTCAAGCTCTGTTTTACGGGTTTCTAGTTTTTTCACCCCATGTTTGACATGTTGCTTTCAGTATTGTTTGAGATGATTCCCGTGTTTGTTGTTGTCGTTGACGTTGCGTGACCTGTTCCCTTGTCAGAGTACGTGCAGCTGTACGTGGACTTCCTTCTGAATAAATCCATCTACAAGCAGTTTGCTGCCTTCTACCACGGATTCCACAGCGTCTGCGCGTCCGACGCCCTCATGGTGACTTGTGTTACACACGTGACACGCTACACATGTTTCATATACAGTATGTTACACACACTGCAATCAAGTTACACTCACATTACATGCACCATAGGCACATTATACAACCTTGCTACACATTACACAGCTGTTACGCACGTTACACGTGATACAAAACTTGTTCATTCATGTTACACACACACACACGATACAACCTTACATTACACATATTGCCCATGTTACACACGCTACACAAGTTACACGCAATAAACACACTATACACACTTGTTACATTGGAGTTAGACACCCGATACACGTTGCACACACAAACCACAGCTGTTATGCACACTTGTTACACACCTGCTGACAAGTCTGTTAGTGCCGGTGTAGCGTCGGTGCGGCGGACCCAAAAAAGAGGAGGTCACGTGACACGTCAACCCGCAGCCGTGACTTCCTGGAGGCTCTTGCGTCACAACGCTCAAATGAGGAAGTGTGATTGGGCATCTCAGTCCGGTGTTTTGATTCGTTGCCTTCAAATCAGCCTCTGAGGTTGCCTGTGTGTGTTTTGATGGTGGCTTGTATTTCTTTTTCAACAGGAAGTGAGGACATTTTCAACATCCCAACTTCCCGTTTTGTATTTGACACACATCACTCGAGTTGTTTTAATCGGTGATGACGCCGCTCCGCTGATGACTTTTTAACTTTTGATTGATTGATTTTCCCAATCGGCATCTTGAGCACGTCGCACACGTACAAACAAACGTGTCACGCAAACATCAAAGACTACCAAAAAAATGACATCGTAAACGATATCAGAATAGTCGACGTGAAGAAAGGTTTCCCGACGACGACGTTCCGAGGTCGATGGTTTTCCCCGTCGGCGGCGTTCCGTGTGGCCGATATTGACGCGGTTCCCCGTCCTTTCTCGTGGCAGCTGCTGCGTCCGGAGGAAGTGGAGATGTTGGTGTGCGGCAGTCCTCAGCTGGACATGAGCGCTCTGCAGAAGGCGGCGCACTACGAAGGATACAGCAAGAGCGACGCCACCGTCAGGTGACGGATGCACGCGTGTGCGCTAGCCCGACGTCCGCAGCTGGCTCGTCATTCCTTCAGGCTCACCTCAAGTACCAACAATGTTGACCTTTCTTTTTCTGTCAAGTCAGCATGAATGTTTTTTCATGGCAGAACAAGAAAATGCTTACAAGTAGAGGCGCAACAATTCATTGATTAATCGACAACTATTTTGATAATTGATGAATCGTTTTGAGACATTTCTTCAGCCTCTCAGCAGTAAATCTCCGATTTCTGTTGTCCCCCATGAAAGCGGACAACCTGAAGCACCCTCAGAAGTATACATCAAACTAATAGCACAAATTATGACTCTCACTTTCCAAAACATTGCTGAGGATAACGTCACTCCTCTCGCGTCATTTTGTTTCATTGTTGAACAATACCAAATAAACAGCATTAATCAGTTAATAATAAACAGTCATTGGAAAAGAATGATTTTTTGAATCAACTTTAATGCAAAAATTCCTTTTTGTGTCCAATTAATCAATGGAATAATCGACAGAATAATTGATTCTAGAATAATTCGATGGTGACGGGGCTACAAAAGTCACAAAGTTAGATTGCGACTTCTCCAGGCGAACATCAAGTAGCAATAATATTGCCGTTTATTTTTCTGTGGAGTCATCGTCTATTTCTCTTTTCATGTCAGAACAAGAGAATGCTAACAAGGGTAGTAGTACTACATAAAGAAAGCTAAACAAACAAAGCTAGGTTGCTATTCCTCCAGGCTAACATCAAGTCGAAACAATGTCGACATTGATCTGTTTTCATGCCAGGACGAGCATGCTAGCATGCTAACAAACGCTCACTAAGTAGGCCGGCCGCACACATCAACTCTGACGCGCACACACACACACACACACACACACACACACACACACACACACACACACACACACACACACACACACACACACACACACACACACACACACACACACACACACACCCACCCACCCACCCACCCTTGGAGTCTAAAAGTGAAAACAAGCTGCTGCAAGTCTAATTGGGAAACTTGATTCCGAGCCAGCGGGCGCATCTCCGCTGCCGTGATGGTGCGCACGTACCACTTTTGACTTTGGAGTCAGAAGTCAAGACTAAAAAAAAGTGAAGACTGTACTTTCAGGGATCATTTGTATAGTTGTCAAAAGTGGGCAAGCATTGTGTGTGTGCGTGTATGTAGGAGTTTCTGGGAGGTGGTGCTGTCGTTCCCGATGGATCTTCAAAAGAAGCTTCTTCACTTCGCAACAGGAAGTGACCGCGTTCCCGTGGGAGGAATGGCCGACCTCAACTTCAAAATTTCCAAGATCGACGCACCCACCGACTGGTACGAGCAGATTCACCGCTCGGGCGCGCGCACATCGACGACGACGACGATCGTGCTTTGGTGTTACACGCGAACACACAAATGCACACCACCATGCGGGTCAATACAGAGATTTTGATCAATAAGTGTGTGTGTATGTGTATATATATATATATATATATATATATATATATATATCTTTGCAATTTTTTGATGCTGCCTTGGTTTTTCTATGGCAAAATGTCACCCATGCCAAAACAGCCACGCTTAAAGTTCTGTTGTCAAAAGGTTGTCGATGATTTCAATTTTGAGGCATTCATAGTACAGGCAATCCTTCTTTTTATGACAGTAAATACAAACAGCCTCCGAAAAATGTTACGAGTTGCACAATTTGCATGCGTTGCCCGTCAAACTCTGCGGGTACTAGTGCATCAATGATCCCAACTACTCATTAAACCCATTACACTCTTGACTTTATACAATCGTAATAACCACAAAGAACGTGCTAGTTCGGGACAGGGAGGAGCGCTGGTTTGAAAGAGGCGTGAGAGAAGCCACCTATGTCGTCTGCATAGAACAATGTCCTGACAAAGATGGCTTCCTATTCAACGGGAAGAAAACGTAACGCCTTTTGGACTCGAGGTGAAAATTTCCAGTCGCTTTGCTTCGACCACCAAAGAGCCGAGTTGCTTTTGTCAACTCGTTCCTCCGCAGCCGTGTTGTTAGCGTAAGCAAGTGCCCGCGAGCGAGGACGCGCGTCGATGTGAAATGTTGTGACAGCCGCGCGTTTTGGGGTTTGTGTGTCTGCAGGCTTCCCGTGTCGCACACGTGTTTCAACCAGATCTGCCTGCCGCCGTATCGCAGCAGGAAGGAGCTCAAACACAAACTGACCATCGCCATCTCCAACGCAGAGGGCTTCGGCCTCCAGTGACCCCACCGACGCCCAGGCCTCCCGTTGGGCGCCGGTGACGCTCGCGCCCCTTAGCGCTTTTTGTTTAGCTGCTTTTATTTAAAGAGACAATTTGTTAGTTTGCTTCTATTGAATGGCATCATTTGGAAGCACCTGAGCAAGTTAGCGCAACTAGCAAGTCAGGAGATGTTAATAGAGCTAAGCTATATGCTAAGGAAGTTAGCAGCTATTGTGTGAAATGTCGCTCGTCTAAAGTTTGTTTGTTGTTTGACATTGCGGCGCGCTGAGACGCCACAGCAGCAGAAGCCTTTTGACTGACAGCTGTTAGATTAATAGCGACAACACCGACGCGTGTTAGTTTTAGCATTAGCTTAGGAGTAGACAGAGCAGGAAGTGTCACCGAAGCACACGAAAAACTAGACAACTCGAACAGACAACTACAACCTAGCGACCTAGCAACAGCCGGCAACTGTTACCTGGCGATGACTGACGATGACTCGAACCTGAAGACAACAAGCGGAAGACGACAACCTGAAAACTAGACCCCTGTGACTACAACCTGACCACGACAACCGGACATCTCGAACCTACCAACAAGAACATGACAAGTGCTACCTGACAACTTCAAACTGATGACTACATCAGTGACCTTGATGACCTTGACTCGAACCTGAGGAATATAAGATGACCACTAGTAGCTGATGACTCGAACCTGATGACTTGAATCTGACTACTGTAAGCAGACAACTAGGACCAAGGACATGACAACTGCAATCTGATGACAAACCTGATGCTTAGAACCTGCAGACTAGAACCTGATGAAGACAAAAGCCTGGTGACTAGAACCTGACCATTAAAAGCTAACAACTCGAACCTAGCACCAAGAATATGACAATTGCAATCGGATAACAAACAAGATGACTAGGAGCTGATGACTAGAATCTGAATCTCAATTTGTTGATGTTTGACTTTGTGGCGAGTCAAAGAAAACAGAGCTGCAGCAGAAGCCTTTTGATTGACAGCTGCAACACTGACGTGTGTTAGCTTAAGCACTAGCTTAGCAGTAGACAGAGCAGGAAGTGTGAGCTGAAGAAGTGCAAATAAACCAGGAAGCGGTCAGGAACCAGTAAAGTTGTCCCTCAAACTGTGGCTGCGCCTCCGATGTTCTGCTGGCCTGGTTTCCAAGGTAACGTTGGCAGCTTCCCAAATCGGCGCTTGGCCAGGAGCCGAGGTGTCTAATGTGGGTCGGAACCCCGCCCCTCCGCCGCCCGGAATTTCCAATGCCCCCGCTAACAACGAGCTCCTTTGTCTCGCTCACTCCAAAGTACCCCCCAAGTCTACAACACGACCGCCAGAAACGGAAGACTCGAACTAAAACTAAAAACTGGAGACTAGAATTTGATAACTCAAAACCAATGACGAGAACCTGAGGATTAGAAGCCGATGACTAGAAAGCGACGGCTAGAAGACGGCCACCGCAACCTCATAACTAGTACCTGGTGACTATAAGACGGCTCCAAGATGATGACAAGAACCTGACAACTAGAAGCTGCTTACTTGAACCGTACAACTAGTATCTGGTGACTAGAAGTTGGTGACAAGAACCTGACAAATAGATTGACTTTACTGGAACTGACAACTAGAAGCCGAATACCGGAACCCGAAAACGGGAACCTGGCGACAAAAAGCTGCTGACCTGAACCTGGTAACTAGAAGTCAATGACTAGGACCCGGCCACCAGAACTTGACAACTAGAAGCTGGTTACTAGAATCCAACGACTCGCACCAGGTCACGAGGAGATGTTCGTTTGTTCTTGGCGAAGAGGAGACAGTTGCGTTGAGGCTAGCGTGCGGCGCGTGTTCACTTCCTGTGTGGTGTCTTCTTCGTCGCCGTCGATGTACAATTTTGACATTAAAAGTTTTCATTGAAACTTAACTGTCGTTCACACAAAACGTCGTCTTCATTTTTGTCTTATGTGCAGAATGAATCGCAATCAACAATAATCGTGGCGCTCGCGTGCGAGTCAACGAGCTCAAAACAACAACAACATACGGATTCTTCGGGTGAATTCAAAGATGCAACCGTTGACCGAACGCAAGGATTGAAGTATTGACGTAGTTATGTAGCTAGCGACTTCAATAGAGGTAAGCGTGTATTTCGTTCGGAGCGTGTAAAAATGTATCCGGGCAGGCAAGTTTTGGTGAGTCAGTTAAGTAGGCCGCGGCCAGCGGAGGCATTGACGAACTGAGAGGCTCGCACTCTTTGTATCTTATTTGATCACATAGCACACACACACACACACACACACACAAACTGTGCCAGCTGCTCGGGTGACGACCTTGAACTGACCTTTTTCCGTTCATTGATCTGTTTTGTGTCGGGATTTGGGGACGCGCACGCACACACCTGCTTTTAATCCCTCAGCCAAGAGGCTCCATTCAAAGTCCTCGTCTCGGTCGCAAACAAACGTTTCCTACTCGATCGCATTCTGGAATGTCCTCGTTGGCCCCTCACCCCTTCTCATTGGGCCTCCCTTCTTCCTCAGAAGCTCCTCCCCCTTTTCCTCTCGGGCCCACTGTGACAAAACATGGCTGCCAACTCCTCACTTTTCACTCTTTGTCTGCATAAAAAAAACTAAACACACACACAGTCACAAATTGACAAATGACCTCGACGCGACGCAATATCAAACATCACCCCGAGTTCACACACTTTGACACAGCTTCAAACATCACAGCGAAACGTTTGACATAATGCAGCACGATTGAAAACGATGCAACACGACTTCAAAAATCATCATCACGACACGAGGCATCGCAAAGTAACGCAACTTCATACGATCTCAGACTTCAACGGCACCATCTCAAATGTCACAATGGAACCCAATTTCACAAATGAGACCTCACAGATCACGGCACACCTTCAAACAACTGAAGACAATTGAACAATCCCTAACTTTCAAAGCTTGTAGTTTGGTGAGCGTTTGTGTCTCTTGCCTTTTCGGGACCGATAACCGAAAGTTGAGCTGCGGCGAATTCACCGCCGTCCTTGACTTCCTATCTAAAATACACTTAAGAAGGCTATCAATTGGCCCCGATCGCAACTGAAAGGTCTATGTCCACCTCCGGAGAGTGACTCTCTCACATGAACCTGGTATCAAAGCGTCAAGTTCCTTTGCAAACCGCGGCCTTCGGTCATCCGCGCGTGCCGAAAGGGCCCCTCTGACTGCTGCTTCCGTTTGAGGCCCTTTTTGTCCAGATTTGGCTAAGGCCGGCCGGCCCCCCTCCTCTGACGGCTTATGTCGGCGGCGCTCGGCGAGTTGAAAAAACGTCTGCGACTCAGGAATGCGGGGAGCGTTTTGAATTCCTATTTCGCAGACGAACGTACACGCTCGCGTCGCAAAGACGAGAATAAGTTACGGCACCTTTAGTCATCGAGTCGCTCGAGTCGTTTCCTGCGAGCGGGGTGCGACGCACACACAAAGCCATCGGGAACGCGGGCGTTCGGTCAGGTACGCCCCGACGAATCGCTTCCTGTTGACGGCTGTTGCGTTTGCTCCAAACTAGAATTTCATTCTAGTGATGATATTCGTAATTATACTTTGTAAGAGCACAGCACCACTGTCGCGTCAGCGCAAATACGCAAGCTATCAATTTGATACAAAATGAAAATATAACACTCCGTGAATATCCACGGTATCGAAAAGCATGACGCAAACATTACATTTCCATCAGATTTCCTCAGCAGAGTTGCTGAGGATTCAACGTTGAACCGCGTGCAGATGGCTGCAAATGTCTGACTTGACCGAAAACAAGTTTTGCTCTGAGGATGCAAAAGTAGTGACATCATTTGGAGGCAAATTTGAAATGTACCGCAGCGGCGCGACGGATTGCGAAGGCCGCGGGGGCGCACGGGAAGGCCGAAATCTCAGCGGACAAAAGAACAAAAAAAACACGCCCACAGACACCTACTGGAAGCTGTGCAGTCGAGACAATTGGGAATAAATAACAGAATTTGCTGGAATAAATATTCAAATTGATGTTGGCGATGTGCGGTAGGTGAGTGCTTGTGATGGTGTCGAGGAGAAAGAAGGCCGGCGCAGAGTGCCGAGTCGCTGCGAAAAGCAATCAAAAAGATCGCGTGCCAAATGTGAGCGCACACGCAGACTCGCGCAAGTCTGCGTGTGCGTGACTGATGTGCGGCCAGCGACAGCCGTTGGAAATAGGAAATAGGAAATAGTCATGTGGGCACGTGCGGCTCGATGATCCTTTGATTAAACTGGTTTTCGCGCTGGCGTCGGCGACAACAAAAACCTTCGCACGCTCGAAGTCCGAGCGGACTGCGTCGTCATCGCCTCGCACGTTTCAGATGCGTACGGGGGAGTGTGTGAAAGAAGGCGTTACGCAACATCCAGTCGCGCGACTTGCCGGGGTGGGCGTGGCTTTACCCGAGTGCCAAGTGGGCACTGCTCAACGCGCGCACACGCACGCACGCGCACGCGCCCTACCCTCTTTCTGCTTCCAGAAGCAAAACAATTAACATTTTGAAGCTGTTATTATCATCATCATCATCATCATCCAAACAATGCTAATAATTCTAATATTGACTTTGGACGAGAGGCCGGGTACGCCCTGGCCGATCGCAAGGCACATATGGACACTTTACAGTTCTAATATTCGTAATAATCCCTAATGGTAATAACTCCAGTAAACATCATCAAATGAATACTAATCATCCCAAAATTCATCATCATCGTAACAGTCCCGAGAAGGTCGTAATCCCAAAATTCATAATAATCCGACTGATCATAACGAGCCTCATGTTATAAATCCTACGCATGATAATAATTGTAATATTCATAATTACAACAAATAATTATCCATTTTCAGTCATTCGAATGGAGCACAAGAAGCTTTATACAATAAAAACAAAGCCGCCGACGCGAATAAAACATGCTCACGCACACACACGCCTTCGCTCACACAGAACATACAATAGGTCATAATAATCATAATAACGCTAACAATCCTGATATTAAAAATAAAACACACAACCCTAAGTATCCTAAAAAGCATCGTCATGTTAATAATCCTCATAACTATCATATTCTTAACAATGATACGAATCCTAATCGTCAATAATTGTAATCATCATAGCAATAAGAAAGTACTGATGCTAATGACCCTAATCTTCATAGTTTCCTTCCTAACAATCCCAATAAATAATTGTAATTGATGTAATTGTAATATTGAAAATAATCCTGTCCTAAGAACCTTCGTAATGCCACTCATACTCATATTCATAATAATTGTAATCATCATAACAACCCTAATAATACTGTCATCCTAATCCTCATGTTCATAATAACCCCCCTAACAATAAAAACAATCCTAAGAATCCGAGCGTCCGTAATATGAATCGTGCGAATCATCTGTTTTTTGAGCCACATTTGAAATCGGAAGTGTGAGCGTCAACGTCGGGTGGGATGTCGACGTTTCCTCGGCAACACCGAGCGTCTCCGATTGGTTCTCGGACAAAGGCGGAGAAATCCCCCCCGGCGGCCTGAGCCGAGGTCCTGTTACAGCAGCTGTCACTCACACGTCACAATCGGCGCGTTGCCTTCAACACGTCGGTGGAATGTTCACGTCACACGCGCCGACAAAGTCCGCCTGAATGACTTGAAACAACTGCAAAGGACAAAGGAGGCCTGAAGGACTCAACAGAACTGACAATGACACTGGACCCGAAAGACGGAAATGGATCTTGGAGACCTGAAGGACCTGAAAGAACTGAAAGTAAGAAGGACCTGTAGGAGTTCAGGGACTCTTCCTAAAGATTGGGAGGTCCTGAAGGATTTTAAAGAACTGCAAATGATTTTGGAGACTTGAAAGACCTTCGAGACCTGTGATGGACTTGAATCACCGTCAATGGATCTTTGAGACCGGAAATACTGAAAAGAACTGAAAATGCTACTGGAGGTTGGAAAGACCTGCAACAAGAAAACAGCTCTCGGAGACCTGAAAGAACTGAAAGTGGCCCTGAAAATTAGAAGGACCGGAAGCACTTAAAAGAACTGAAATGAATCTTGGAGACCTGAAAGACCTTCGAGACCTGTGATGGACTTGAATCACCGTCAATGGATCTTTGAGACCGGAAATACTGAAAAGAACTGAAAATGCTACTGGAGGTTGGAAAGACCTGGAACAAGAAAACAGCTCTCGGAGACCTGAAAGAACTGAAAGTGGCCCTGAAAATTAGAAGGACCGGAAGCACTTAAAAGAACTGAAATGAATCTTGGAGACCTGAAGGACTCCAAATAGCTAATAATCCATCCATCCATCCATTTTCTTCTGCTTATCCGAGGTCGGCTCGACGGGGCATCGGCTTAAGCAGGGGAGCCCAGACTTCCGTGCCCGCAGCCGCTTCGTCCGGCTCTTCTGGGGGGGATCCCGAGGTGTTTCCGGGCCAGCGGGCGTAGTCTCTCTAGCGTCTCCTGGCTCGTTCCTGGGGCCTCCTTCCGGTAGGAAGCGCCCGGAAGACTCGGAGGGGCCAAAACACACAGTGAGCTGGGTGACTGTCCGATCCCCGGTTACGGAAGTTGGCTCTAGGGACGTGAAAGGTCACCTCTCTGGTAGAACAAGACATTTTCCTGGAAACGTGGGACCTGAGGGACCTCGGTTGGAATCCTGAAGGTCTTAAAAGAACTGAAAAGAAGGACCCCAAGGAAGTTTGAGGACTTGATAGCCCTGAAGCGGATGTCGGAGACTAGAAGGACCTGAAGGAACGTGTGTCCATTCAAACGACTCCCCAGAAGACATGCCGAGTCCTAAAGACTGCAAGAGCGTGATGGACATATGGGGTTTGGTCTCTGGAGTTCTCTGCTGGAGGTTTTTATCAGTTGACCCACTTGATAAAGCTGATGAGCAGCAAGGGAGAAGTTTTCCTTATCTTAACACCTGCGCCTTTCTTTCTTCTATCTTGGCTCATCTCACTTTATCTGCAACTTGTCTTATAAGCAGCAACCCCCTGAGCACTTTGGATTAGCTGCCCCACTTAGCGTTAGCATGGCAGCCCGTCTCAGCAAACATAAAGTGTTGGAATGTGTTGCTTCGCCGTGCGGTTGTTTGAAGCTTCAGAGCTATGCTAATTCCTGTTCGCCTGTCTGTGGCGTTTTCCGTAGCGTAGTAGTAGCACCACTAAGCTGGCAGACTTTAGTATGGCGATATGACAAGGTTCGGTTGAATGTTTAATTTCTTTTCAAGGTTCTTCAGCAGAGGAGGACGGACTGTTTTCGGGAAAAAAAGAGACTTTTTGGATGATGTGTGTGCGTGTGCGCTGTTCACAGGCCAACCGGGGTCCTCTGAGATGCGTCCGAGGAATTTCAAGCTCGTGACCCGTTCCGCAGAGTGCGCTGTGGTTTCCGACTTCCGGAAGTCCACGATGACTTCTTTGGTCTTCCCGATGTTGAAGTTGAGGTGGTTATTACTGCGTCAAAAGAAACTAATGACACGTACCGAGATGACGTCGTTTTAGTACAAAATGTATGAAATTGTAATCCACTACATTACTGGGAGCCATGTGTCATTCAATCGCAGTCGCTAAGCGAGTGAATTCCAGCGTTCCCACGGCAACCGATGTCGGCTCAGCAGTTTTGATTTGAATTTGGCTCGTCTGATGTTAGCTCGACACGTTTACTCGCGTAGCGCTTTGCTAACATCAGCACAGTCGATGAAGGTGCCGTGGTCCGCTCAAATGGAACGTACGGCGCCTCCCCAAAAAAGAAAAGCTCAGCTGACTTCCGGCACGCCCGCCTCTCTGTGCCAGGTGACTGACTCAAGACCAGTCCAGGATGTACCTCACCTTTCACCCAAAGTCACTGGCGATAGACTCCAGCTCACCTTGACCGTAATCGGGATAAGTGCGAAATAATATGAGCGCTATGCTAACATGAGTGCTGTGCTAATGTGAGCGCTTCATTAACTATCATCTCTGAATAAAAAACAATTTCAAATTGTGAATCATATTATATATCTATTGGCTGAATCGCATTTCCTCAAATGTCGATACACGAGTCAAAAAACAATATTTTGCATTTTTTCAAATGAAGTCAAGCAGTATGTTACTACGTCTATTATAGACATTCCATGGATGTTAAAGCATATATATAAAGCACATGTGCTGTATATAATTTATTTCTGTAATGAGAGTTTTTGCCTGTTTTTGCGTTTCACCGAGTGAATTTGTATATTCTGTGTTTCTCAATAAAACGTCAAAACAAAATGAGCCCTACATGCTAACATTAGTGCGGTCCTAATATGAGCGTTGTGTTAACATGAGCGCAGCGCTAACATATCCCGGCACGCTCAACGTAGCGCCCTGTGTGAGCTGAGCGCACATCTGTCAAAGGTCAAAGGTTGGCGAACACGCGGTCACGACAGGATCGCGTGATCAGCTGCACTGCGAGAGTTCAGAGGTCGACGTCAGGAAACAGGAACGACTAACGAGCGTGCGCGCGCGTCTTCCGGTGTGCTGTCGCAGCCGAAAGGTGAGCCGAGGAAGATAAGAAGAACCTCGATGGATTTTATTGAGCGGGGAGGCGCGGGTCAAACATTCATCGCTTCGCCCGAGCGCCTCGATGCCGATCGGCTGACAAACCGACCGATCCTCTCAACGCATCCCGATGAAGGTAACGATCTCGTTTAAGCGCAATCAGCAGCGGCGTAACACGACCGATCTACAACACGGCAACGGCGCGGTCCTCGACGTTGGTGGGCTTGACCTAAACTTGTTTTGTTTTGTCCCAGAGTTACGAGCCACTCAGCATTTTCACCAGCCACAATTATGATGTTGAATAATGACTACCCTTTTCATCGAAATGTATTTATTTGAGCCATGCGCGCGACCCAAACAAGACCACATCAACGTTTAACGCCGCAAGAGCCACCTTACGAATGCGACTTCTGAGTCTGAACCACCGGCCAGATTTCGGCGAGTCTCTTTTAAAATAGAAAATGAATATGACGGAAAAAGCTTTCGTGACACTTCAGCCGGGCCGCGTCGCAGCAATAGACATCCGTTGCGCTCTTCCCAGCTTTCCAGCAACCTTCTTTGCAAGGCGCTCCACCCTGCAAAAGGTTGCTGCGGCTGAGAGAGGCGCTTTGGTTTTTTGACAAGCGGCTTAGTTTTGTTGTCAACTCGCTTAATCAATGACAAAAAGCGCGCAGCTGTTTACCGTCTTCTCTCTCCATTATCACCGGGGTACCGCTTTAAAACAAAATAAATACTTCTCAGTCCATTCCGTCTGGCATTGCCAGTTTTCATTTTGAAGGCCGTCTCGTGGCGAATCACGACGCGGTCTCCTTTTAGATGGTGCGGTTTTTTTGATGTTTGCGTTTCGATGCGTTATGCACAAATGATCGTTTCTCATAGTTTGTCTTAAAATCACCATAAATCTGTGAATTACAAAACTCTAAATAAATGTAATCAGTGACAACGTAGGAATATTAGCTGAAATAGGATGAGCTCTGGATTAAGGTTGAGTTCAAATGTGTGGAATAACTGCATTTGGCTTGAAGAAGAAGAAGAAGAAGAAGAAAGTGACACAGTAATTGTTACGTCTCGCCTGGACCGTCGTAAGCGTGCTGCTTTCCGGTCTTCCCGTCGGGTTTTGCACGAAACGCCGCAGCAAGAACGTTGGATCCCATCTGGCCAACTTCTATTGGCTTGAATGCAATTGTAAGATTCTGCCACTTATCAACTATACGGGTTAGCACCCTCCTATCTCGCTGAACTTCGTCGTAGCGTATTTTGCGTCCCAAAAGCAGGTCTTTTGTGGACTCTCAGAGCCGGAAAGAAGTCCGCAGGCTCTTGAGCATTTTCCACTCGGGCTGCAGTCCTCTGGAATGCCGTACTCAAGGATATTAGCCGAGATGCTACCTCAGTAGAAATGTTGAAATCCCGACTTAAGACTTACGGTACGTCTACTCGTTGGCATTTAGTTAAAGTACACGTGGGCCTGTTTTACTGCCGCTTGTCCTCGCGCCCCCGCCCCCGGCCCCGGCCCCCCTCGTCTCCGGCGCAGGCTGGGTTTCGTTGAGCGAATCTGAGGTCGTTGCCGTTTGCGGTCCGTACCGACCAACCGGGACGAGATCGGAGGCTGTGTTGTCGATCTTGATCTTTTGGCGTCGAGGGCAAAACAATTCAACTCGACTTAAGTTCTTCCTCATCGTGAAGTCGCTGATGTGTTTCTATGGCGACACGCTAGCAATGCTCAATAGCGCTTCAATCTTCGGGTCGCCCGTCCCGGCGAACTTCGGGCAAGAAGGTGGGGTGCGCCCCGGACCGGTCGCTACCCACTGCCAGGGCACACAGACAAACGAGCGTTCACGCTCACGTTCGCTCAAGCTATCGCGCCTTTTCGGAACGTGGGAGGAGTGCTCGGGAAGACCCGCACGAGCGTTGACGCAACGCGGGAAGGCCCGGATTCAAACCCCCTAACTCAGAACTGTGAGGCAGACATGCGAACCGCTGATCCGCCACACAGTATCCTCATGTTTAGGAATAAATAAATAAACACATCATTGAATGGAGAGAGGAGTGGCCAAATATAAACTTTATTCCAAACAACACAACTTCCTTTGCCAAATGAAAATAAAAATGGATTGGCAGCCTCTCTCTCTCACACACACACACACACACACACACAGTTTGTGCAAATCACAAAGGCACGGGAACGGCTGCAGAAATACCCGAAGCGTGTGAAGCGATAAGGTGCCGTCGCCAGCATGTCCGAGGTCCAAAAGAATCTGCCGTGCGTCCGTCAGCGCCAGCGTTCGCTCGCTTCCCTTCAATATGAAGGACGTAACGTCCGTCGGCGACGAGGTCCGGTCCCGCCCGCTCACCAGTAGGGCACGGCGAAGTCCACGTGGTTCCAGCTTTGCCAGCCAGGGAAGAAGCCGCTGCACATGCGAGGGCTTCCCATCTGGTCCAGGTCCATCTCCAGAACCTTCACGCCGCTCTGAGTCTTGTGCTCGGCGGGGTCCGGAGGGGACGCGCCGGTCCAACCCACGTGCTTGACCGTGTAGTTCTTGCCGTCGTTGTTGTCCCAGAAGGTCCGGTCCCGGACTTGGAATCGCACGCAGAATTCCACTCCGTTTTGCGGTGGGATGTCAGCGGGTAGGTCCAGAACGAAAACGAAGGTGTCGGTGTCGTGGCCGCCGTACACGTTGTTCATGAAGGTGCAGTCCACGTCCAGGAAGCTGGCCCACGAGTCGAAGGTAGCCCGCACCGACACGGACTTTTCGAAACCCACGTTGCGGACCTTGACTGTGCCGGTGAGCGAGCGCTCCTGCAGCGAGCAGTTCTCCAAGCAGACCGAGTTCCGGATCAGGCGGTTCCGGAAGTCCAGGTAGTCGGCCGAAGGCTGCTCAAAGTCCAGCGCCAGACTGCGCGCCCAGCTGATCTTCAGGTCCGCGGCGGCGTTCTCCAGGTCGCTCATGTCGAACTGGAGCTCCTCGCCGGCGCCGCCGCGTTCCTCCTCATTCTTGGAGAAGACGTGGACGGCGGTGAGTGACATTCCCTTGGAGTCGGCAAACACCACCTTCTTCTTCTCGCCTTTCCCGCTCCAACCCTCGTCGTCCGCCGCTCCCTGCTGGCTGCTCAGGCAGGGCCTGAGCACGGCGGCCGCCCGGTCCCTCTGGACCCGGCTCCGGGTGCGGTGCGGAGGCGCCTCGCAGGAGCTCAGGAAGCCCCTGAGAGGAGGAGGAGAGTGGCTGATGTAGAAGCGCACGGCCACGTCCACGGGCATGACCGAGCCGGGCATCGCGGACGGACTGAAAGACCTGAGAAGGCTGCAGGACGGGGTGGAGGGAGAGCGGGACAAGAAGAGGAGGGGGCGCACATAGAAACTTGAACACCAACTTTTCAACACGTCAACGTTACGCCTGGACCCGACCACAGGATTTTAGCCCCGTTACGCGATCGCGGGCGAGTTCCCAGGTCAGGCCCGACGAAACTTCTTTCAATTGCGTATTGCGACAGGCGCGGCGCGGCGCGTCGCCTGCCTTTCTCGCCGCTGTCAACATTTGTTCTCGTGCGCATACCGATGTTTACTCACGCTTTATAGAGTATAAAACCGCGACATGTTTACGTACAAACATTAGCCGGCAACATGTTGTCCACTTGTTGCCGGTTTCAAAAGTATGCGAACGTTACCTCGAGCTCTCCTTGATGAGACAGCCCAACGAGCCCTCAGTCTCCGGAGCATCCAGCGTCAACACTACATTTCTTTCCTGTTTTTGTTCTTTTTATCCGCAACACGATAGCGTCGCAATCCCTTGCCGTGATAACGGTCGCGTCCGGTAGCGCTGACGCGTTCTTCGGTCCCGCCTCCCCCGACAGCTTGATTGGACGAGCTGTAGGCCGGTGCCGGTCAAAGACGGGGATACGGTGTTATCAGAATAAGCGTCGCGTAGCGCTGCCGACGTCTGACCGAGATACGGCGCCATGTGATGGCAGGACACGTCTGACGCGGTGCCGTTGTGAAACGCCGAATTTGTCTTGTAGTCTGATCCAGGCACTACTTGAATTGAGACTTTGTGACTTTTGACAGGAGAAAGAAAAACAAAAAGAAGATCGGTGTAAATTGTCAGTGATCCAATCCAGAAAAAGTCGAATTGAGGCGAAACGGACAGGACAACGTGAAATCAATGTCAAGCTACACGAGTTTAGAACTTTTTTAGCTTGTTTGGGCAGTAGAAGAAGAAGAAGAAATACAGTAGATGAAATCAAAGTTGTTGTATTTGAAAACCCTCAATCATCCAGGTAACGTTCGTCCGCAAAAACGTTGAATCGAGGCAATGGACTCGATTCAAATTTTCAGAACAGTTGAAGATGTTTCACTCAACGCGAAAGCGTCGGAACCACGTGAAAACAATGGAGTTGATGACAGCTGTTACTAGAAGAAAAGAAGAAATTGAAGAACTATAGTCCGTGGAGATGATCGGTCATGCTGGTCAACAAAACTTGAAACCGGGCCTTCAAGAAGAGTCTAACTCAACATTTGTAACGCCACTGGATTCTTGTTGGAACCAAGTTGTATTCAACAACCAAATTCCAAACCTCAATATCAATTTTTGTGGATTATCAGAATCTGGAGGACCAAGAAGCTACACCACGGGTGTCATTTTTCTTTGAGGGCTGTTTACAGAAAATTCAACACCCGCGTTCTCATTCATTGTTTTAAACCTGCTAAAACAATCCAATAAAATAATATAGTTATTTGGAGAAACGGCTACGTCCCAGCCTTCTGTGAAAGGTGACAAAGCTAATCGTTTTGCGTTGTTCATGATTTCGGTGTGGCCCGCGGCCCTGCATCCCACTTGACTAGATCTGCCCCTGGCCTGCGTAGAGCTCAATATTCAGAAGCAAAACATTCTGCAATCTGTAATAAGCGGACGATCTTGAAAGCAGCGAGGATCGTAATTAATCACGAATGTGACATGTTCACAAATCAGACCTTAACATAGCAGGAAGTGCAGGAAAAGTGTTGCTTCTCAAATGGAATTACTTTCACTTACAAGACACTGGGTTACTATTCTTGTTGTAAAAAGTTTCCTTGCATATCTAGAAAAGCAATGTACAAAACCAATTTATGATTATGATTATGATTATTATTATTATTATCAATAGTAGTAGTGGTGGTGGTGGTGGTGGTGGTGGTGGTGGTGTTGCTGGGCATTTCAAATATTATTTTTTGGCATATGACCCAGCCACGAAGAAATGGGCCCGGGCCGTAGTTTGGACACCTCTCTAATGGACACAGACAACAACTTTTATTTCTTTGATTTCTTCTTCTGCTCAAACGAGATGAAAAGTACCAAAGTCAACAACTTAAGTGACTTGAAGATTCGATGAGAGTCGCGCTGTCCCGGTGGGACTTTTGGGTTTTTTGGGCACTCAAAGCGGAAGCGACGTGACGACGCCAAATGGCTTTTTTTGCAACCATCATCGCGATCTCACCTGGCAGCACTCATGGGGAAAAACAGGACCGGATCGCAGTGCTCCAATAAAAGGGGGTTTCTTCTACAACATCCCGAGGTCGCTCGTCTTCGTCTCCTTCTTCCTCTTCCTCCTCCTCGCGGTGGCACCTCAATGCCGAGCGACTTGCGCTCTGCTGGCTTTCTACTGCCACGTGATACCGGCAGCAACCAATCAGGAGGGAGCAGGCGGCCCGGGCGGCCAATGGGGGCCGATATCGGGGGCGTGCCCTCTTCTAGCTCAAGCGCTATTGGAGCTGCGAGATGTCGCGGCGGCTGGGAGGGTGGGTGGCGCCCTCTGGTGGTCAACGGAGGTGAGGTCACGCCCCCCGCCGGAAACCAGCCAAGAAAACTGTCCAACTTGGAACCCTTTTTTCCATGACACAAGTCGAACAACTGAAGCACACTAGCAGAATGTCTGTCCTACTAGTAATGCCCCCACCCCCCCACCACCACTGTCTTCCACTACTGTAGGACATGACTGCACATTAGTAGAACGACTCGGCTGCACTAGTAGAATGATTATATCGCACTAGTGATGTTTTTTTCCACTAGGGTCTTCCACTACTGTATGAGATGACTGTGCACTACTAAAACGAACAGGGAGCTCTAGTAGAAGGACTTGGTCACACTAGAAGAATGACTAAGGGGCACTAGTGAAATGACCATCTTACTAGCAGCCTCATAGTTTTTCCACTGTGGCCGTCCACTACTGAATGACATTACTGCAACTAGTACAAAGACTAGGTGTCACTATAGTAGAACAACTAGGGCACAGTCGTAGAATGATTAGTAGTATTTTTTTTCCCACTACTGTCCTGCTCTACTGCGTGACGTTACTGCACACTAGTAGAAGGACTTAGAGCGCACTAGTAGAACAACCAAGGTGCATTAGTAGAACCACTATGTCGTACTAGTAAGCTTTTTTTACTCCTGGCTTTAGGGGTGGGAAATGCTAAGATTTGATCAATATCAATGTCGCTTTCGATCCATTTCCTCATCAATTCTCGTCCGGATTCCTGAGTAGTTTAGTTTTGCCGCGGGCCTCCGCATCGAAGGCAAGCCTTCGATGCGTTGACGTTTCCCCGCGAAGGACGAAACCTCTTCGAGCCTTTCGTGCCGGCGCGGTCCTTCGTGATAGAATACCATTTCAGATTTAGCCTCTTTATACTGTATTAGAAACGATAGGCATTGCAGCTGCAAAAATGAAGAATACATCGATGACAAACCTTTTCAAATATGACTTAGCACTGACATTCCAATCACGCTCTTGTCGTTTTGTACACTGTACACGATGTATATGATATGGAAATATTGGCTAGTTGCTGGGAGCATCAAGTGTGTGTGCTTGTGTGTCTGTTCCTTGTGGATTATGATTTTGATTGATCTTTCATGATTATTTTGTACATCGGTGATTTTATGTATGTGTTGAAAATGAGACGATGCATCCCAAGGGGATCGCCTTGAAAGAAAGAAATACAGAAACAAACCATGCACAATCTAAAATCATATTTTTAAAAGAAAGGCAGCGGTCGCAAAACATTTGAGCGCCAGTGACCGTTTTCATGTGAATACATTTTTTGCTTATCGACACCACGGAGACAAATAAAGGTTCTGTCTATTCCTATTTCCACACGCTGGCCCTATGCCGTATTGCGACATATTGGCCGTAATAATGTGCCGATGAAGCTTCACTTTACGTCGCTGCCATTCCGCGGTCCAGCTGCTGGCGTTAGCCCCGTTAGCTTCGTGAGCTTCGTTAGCCTCAAGGCGATAGCCGGGGCTAACGAGCCGTTTCATTTGGTCGTCGGCCGGGACATCTCAGTGACAAAAGTCTTTTGGGCCATTTTCAGAGGGCGAAACATTTCTGTGACTTGATACATTTGTGTTGCGGGCCGAGTCGTCAACTACACGTTACTAGTGACGTTGTGTTTGTTTTCGGTCCGATGCTTAAAGGGTTAAAGCAACATGAATGCTAACTAGTGTTAGCATTAAGCTAGCGGACTGAAAGGCGAAGCTATGTGCTTGTTTTTCAATTCAGCATATTTGTGGAGTTTTTTTTTTTTTTTTTGCTGAGGAACTAACCCCCTCATTGTGTCCTTGTTCATCCCCGCTTATTCAACATTTTTTGTCTCTCTCTCGAGGCAATTCTAATGTAATATAATAATGCGTCAATGATTCTCGGCAGGGCCTGGTTCCCAACCCCACCAATAGAGGGAGCCCACCACTCTACTTCAACTAAGAAGAGGAATTGCAAAGCAAATTTATTGCTATAGTATAGCGCATTTCATGCACAAGGTAACTCAATGTGCTTTACGTGATTAAAAGCATTTAAAACAAAGAGAAAAAAAAGACATATGTGTATGTTAGAAATGTGTGTAGCGGGTTGGATTGAACGCAGGCAAGGAGTTAAAGCAGTACAAGTTCACGTCAGGTCGAAATGTTCCCAAAGAACACAAGCGCCTGCCTGAACAATGTTTTTTTTTATTTTTATTGACCAGATAAGAGTGACGCAATCATTATTGGCCATCATTTCATCAGCACTTTAGATAAGAACACTTTCTTTGATCTTTTTCTTCTGTCCTTACATCACGTTTGCCCTTGTGACATTTTTATATTATGTTTGTGTCTCTCCTTGCCCTCTTTTTTATCTTGTGCATTTTGTGTGTCTGACAATATTGGGCTTGCATACGAGTTTGTGTGTATCTCATCTGTGAGCCCCACGGACTCTTTAAAGCGACCCTGTGTCGTTAGAAAGGTTCTATCTTCGTTGAAGTTTTTAAATTTAATACGAATACATATTACTCTTATGATGTGTGTACCTGTGTCTGAGTTTGTGTTTCAGATGTCATCCCATTTGTGCTTTTTTAACATTTACAGTACATGCATAAAAGTGCACACGATACTAAAGCTAATTAGGAAACGCATACAGTGAAAACATTACAATCTGGTAAGATTAATTGGCAAATATTGACACGACTAAAAGTAGATTCCAGTTATATTGATTGTAACTCATTTACCATGTAAAAAGTGCACACTATACCAATATAATTCCCCAAATTCCTAGTAACGTGCCTAGTACGTTGGAGGTCACGGCTCCGTGTGCAAAAAGCAGAGATGCAATACCGAGGCCACCGAAGCGCCGAGAGAAATTCTGTCCGTAAAAGTTCTGAACAGGATCCGTGACCGAGGGCAGCCTCGCCGGAAACGCGGACCAAACTCTTGACTCGGTGCTACGGGGACCGAACGGCCCGTATCAGGGGCTTCGGCGCCCTTAATGCTTCGCTACCTTCTTAATGATTCAGTATTTACATGGATCAAAGTGCATAATAGTCATGCGAATGATTAAATGCGACGTGGATTAGAAGTACATTTTGATCATATTGTTTGAAATATTGACATGCATTTCAGTCATATTCATTATTAAATATCGACGTGAATGCACATATATTGTCGTAATATTAATTATGCAACTTCAACATTGATACGACGATGATTTATTCAAATCAATAATAGTACCATAAGTCAACCATTTACATGGAGGAAAGTAGGTTCCAGTTATGTAAACGCACAAGACAGCGGATAAATAAAGATAAAAAGAACAGCTTGTTAAGTCTCGCGGTGACCAAGATAATCCGAGAATCAATGGACGCAAACATGGACGAGATATTCGGAGGGATTTTGTGGTCATGTTGTCCTGCCAGTTGTTGACTTTGTTGGCTCCCTTCCAACCTAAATATAAACTAAAACAGCTCGTGACACGAAAAGCGAACACGGGTTCTTTCGGGTGACCCGGAACGACCGGGCCGTGGAAAAGGGTCACGTGACCGCGCCGGGCGACCGGCGAACGGCCTCGTCGTCGTCGCCGCGCCGGCGTCGTGGACGCGCCCCGCGCCCGGCCTGCGGTCTCAAGTCCACGCGGCGTCCGCGTCCAAGTCAAACACAGACAGAAGCGTCCAGATGCGAAGAGCGCTCGATTCTTGAGGCACGCGAGCGCCGCCTCCTGACCTGACTTCAAATTGCACCCGGCGATGACCTTTGACAGCTGAGAAGGGCAAAGTGTGGCCCGCGGTCTTGACGGGATCACATCTGCCGGCTTCATTTCACATTTGTTGCCCATGTTTGCTGTATATGTGCTGCTCATATCTAGTGGTCCGAGCACACCCCCTTGCGGGACTCCAGGACTAACTTTCATCGTTGAAACCTGATCACTAATGATCTCATCAATGTTTGGGTAATGTCCATGGCCGCGCTACTCTTCTTACGGTTGTGCCTTCTGTCTTCCGATAGAAAGTCGAACGTTTCCAACGTGAGGAAAATGACACCTGGCGGCGACGTCGTCGGTGGAAAACGGGCTCGCCTTGGAGCGGCGTGTCGCCACGGAGACGCTCACTGCGGGTGGACCAATCAGCAGAGGAAGATGACGATGATGATTATCGGTGCTTTCGCGGAGACGTCGAGCGTGCGGAGATCACAAGTAACGGACGACGACGACGACGACGCAGGTAAGAAACATCCACTCGGACTGATCGATGTTGCTCTTGGAAATGTTCTACGACGGACGCGCGACGTGTCGGACAATCTCCGACACCGACGAAGTCGACACGTTGGTTCTCCGAGCAGGGAGGCTCACGTTGCGGTGGTCTACGACGCCCTAAAGCGACACGATCGCTGACACTCACATCCCGACGTGATCTTTGACGTTCCGCCGTCCACGCATCCTACCGCCCGCCGTCGATGTCTCGTCGACGTCTGACCATCGACGACCACGTTGCGGACGCGTTCGACGACGATCTTGCGGTCTCCCGCGTTGATTCGTGATGTTCATTCCAAGTTCTTCATTGAAGACTCTAAATTGTCGGTAGGTGCGAACGGTTGTTTGTTTATGTGCCCTACAATTGGCTGGGGACCAGTTGAGGGCGTACCCCGCCTCTCGCCCAGAGTCGGCCGGGATAGGCTGCGGCACGCCTGCGAGCCACGTGAGGAGAAGCGCTATGGAAAATGGATAGATGGATTTGAAAGCTTCATGAATATAACATGACAAAACATGTGCATGCGAGGTATTATTTTTGCCCACTCGGCGTCACCATCGTCACGGTCCACATTGTCGTATCGGTGACGTTGAACGTATGTGTGCCTTTAACAGGCCCGTTCGGTGACACGGGAGTAAGCGAATGACGACGCACTGTCGACTAGCTGCTAACCGGCTAAAGCGTTAGCCGTCGCGCCGTTCGTCGACGCCATCGCCGGGTCGACTCGGAACGTGCTTGCGTTTCCCGTACTCTGTTAGCGTTTGTTCAACGGAGCCCTTGAAAGAGCACCACCGGCTGTTTCCATCCTCCCTCCCTCTATCCAAACCACCTGTTGTGGAATACAATTGGTTTCAACTAGCGGTGGGAGACTATTTTGAATGGACTAACGCTATTTAACATAGACACGCAGTCGCGTAACTCTGCGACAGACACATTTCACTTCAGCTTCTTGGACGTGTGTGTGAAGGATCGCAAACGTTGGACACTTTTTTGCTCTGCACGTGTCGACAAAAGAATCTCCGAAAAAAAGCCTGCGAATAAGCCGGCGGAAAAAATTGGCAAAATCGAAGCGCATTATAACGAGTGATGACTTTCCAGGAGCCCCTTTTTCATAAATCAAATATACAAAAATGAAAAATGTGTGTCCGGTCGAATGTGGCTCTCGAGGTATGTGAGCAAATGTGGTCGTCCTTCCGCCGTCCGCTTCGGCGGCCTCTTGCCCAGGCTGTCTTAAACAATTTGGCTGTGAGACATTTGGATTGTTTTGATCCACGCGAGGACGAGGTTCTGGTGTCCTGCAAGCCAAAGATCAGGGCGGAAAGAGTCCTACGGACTTGAGGTGTGTGACCGTCGCGGGAAGTGTTCCACAAAACCCAACCGAGCGAGCTCGAAAAGAATAAGCGCGCGTGTTACCGAGGCTGCCGCGCGATGGCGCCATCACCCCACGTCAAGCTGCACTCCGACTTTGCGCTGTGGCGCAAGATGTTTGCTGTCAGGCTCATCGATGGCGTCGTGCTGCACTTTTGGACTTGTTGACGCTGCGGTTGGCAGGCGACCGATCCGGTGGAGTCTGCCTCAAGATTCCAGTTTGTCCCTGACCCCGAACAGGATGCGCTCTAGAAAAAGAAGGGATGTTTTCTTTGCAGAAGCTTCCACGAGCTGCGAGGCGGGCCGGATTCGATCAATCCAAAGCGTGGCTCGGCCGACGCGCGCTCCTTACACTAACAACACGGCTGCCAACAGAGAGGAGCCGGCAACCAGGCGCCACGTTGACGCAATGGCTTTTCATTGTAAATATTCTTGAAGCTCAGTATCGCTCAGTCCTTCAGCGGGTCGGCCCTCGGCTGCGTGGCCGTCTGCCGCCGCGCACTCGGCTATGAAGAATGGACCCGCGATGCGTTGCGCGCTCAACACGCCGGTAAAGCGCTCTTCTTCGTGTGGAAAGGAAAACACGTGACAACGATCGAACAGACTTTCCCCACGGGAAATAAGAAATCGAGCGCGGCGGCAGTGAAGCCGCGCATTTGTTCGCACCTTGGCTGCGGATCGGTTGTAAGACAAACAACGACCTCGCAGTCCTTTTCCTCAAAACGGGGAAGCGTCAAAATGCCATCGGACGGACGGACGGACGGATCGTTAGCCGCGGACGACCGCTCGCTAAGAGTCGCCGTCGACGCGATCGTAACGATCGACGGTCTGACGAAGTAACTGTCGTCTGATTACTCCCCTGAATGAAGTAGCACGTTACGTCGCTCGTTACGTAAAATGGCGGCCGTTTTGGGCCGTCGCTATTCGCTGGTATGTTTCTGAGTGGGCGGGTATGGGAAGAGAGTTTCAGGTGATTTATTTCACTCATTCCATTCAAAAAGGGAACTGCGTCCTGTTGGAAAAGGAAATCCGCATCTCCGGCAGCAGGAACGCCCGCCTCGGGCCACCACGCCCGCCGCTTCCACTCCGGCGGAATGAGTGGAGAAACGGAGCGCCTCCGTCAGCCCTGCCGGAGTTCACCGAGGAGGTGAACTTTTGAACCGCTCTGCGGAATGCGGCACGCAGGGAAAATGTGTCCCGACTAGCCCGACGTTTGGGCTCCGTTTCTCACACGCGGAGACGCGAGTTATCCCGCGAGCGGACCCTTCTTTCTGACCGTCGTGTCGGAGTCGCGACCTCACGCGACCTCACGCGACACGCCCCGACGAGACGAGACGAGACGAGCGTTGACGTTTTGGACAAAAACCCTTTGCCATGATTTCAGATTTTCATTTCTGCATAAATGGGTCGGGAAATGTAGCCAATCACGACGACAGATCAAACGCAAATATTGATCTTTTCATGTTTGACCGGACACAGCGCAAACATTTGAAGTGTTCTGAGCGGCGGGCGAGAGAGAAAAAAAACCCAAAACGGTTGCCGTCCCTCCCTCCCTTGCCGTCGAGAGCAAACGTGATGTGAAACGGTCGTTTATCTACTTTGTTTATTCCGCACACTTGTTGTCGAACGGTTTGTTTTCCATCCGACATATCGAGGGTCTGTTTTTATGGATTTCAGTACGACTTCCGTCGCAAAAACCGAACTCGTAATTGTTTGCGGGGTATCAGTTGACGACAAAAGGCGAAGAGCAAATCCAGCCGGTTTCGAAGCGTCGATCGATGGCGTGAAGTCGACCTCGGGCGACCCGACCGAGCGAGACGAGGCGTCGTCCGCAGTCATCGTCATCTTCCTCATCATCAAATGACGTTGTAGCGGCGGGAATATTTGTTGAACTGAACTCGCTCCAGGAAGGTGAGAGGTCGCGTTCCGGTTCAAGTACAGAGACGGCAGCTTTGACCTTGAGAGCCGGAGGTGGAAGGTCACATGTAAAAGACTGGGCTGGGCTCGTCGCCCCGGAATGCCGACATAACAGATGTTGTCTGACGACCGAGGCGGTAATTACGTGCCGCGCGGCTGTGCGGCCCGGCTCGCTCTACCCCCGCCGCCCCCTTTCTTCCTCCTCCTCCTCCTCCTCTTCCTCTTTTCGCCTCCGGCGCTGCTCTGACTTCACTCGCTCGCCAACCTCGGAAATGACTTTTGCTCGGAACGTACACCTGCGTTCGAATACCGAGACACTTCCGTTCCGCTAACCGGCTACTCGCCTGTCATTAACCCGACCCGTATCGGCCACCGATTTGACCCGCATTTGACCCGCCGCTACCCGCTGTTCGGCTTCGACTAACGTGCCGCCGATCCGCCGTTGACCTTAAGCCATCGTCGACCGACCGCGACCTGCCGCTTACGTGCCGCCGATCAAGTAATCCGCCGTGAACTTACCGCCGATCTGCCATCGACGACCTCGACTTTCAACCGATCTTCCATTGACATGCCACTTACCTGCCACCAATCTGCTACTTCACAGCTTTTAACCTCGCACAAAATTGCGGGCAACCTCCCGCTGATCCACGACTAATAACCACACGGCCACCGAAGAGCACGTTTCACGTTTGAGACACGACGGGACGAACCGAAGCCTTTTTTTGCTGAAAACGGACACGATGTGAGGAATCGCTTCGTTTTGGTTACGGAACATTTGTAGACAACGAAGACGAGACTATTTTTGTCTGCGAAGCGACACGATGAGACACGACGACAACGCGCAACGCAGGCGGCGAGGAGGGCGACTTGACCGCGGGACCGCAGCGCTGCGGTCTGAAGGTCTGAAAATAAACGCAAAGAAAACAGCAGCAGGAGCGAAAATATCCGCCGTTCGCCTGGGAAAGCGTCGCAGTCGCGAAGCGAGATTTTGGACGACGACGTCGTTTGACGGGACGTCGCGCGGAATCCCAAACCCGATTTTTCAAAACGACAGCAGGCCTCGTCAGATGTCGCCTCGGCCGTTCCCGGGCCCCCGTCGGATGACCGGTCAGCGACCCCGTTGGCCGGGTGGCACCGCGCTGAACCCCTGCTCCGAAATGTCGCCAAGTTCACAGCGACCGCAAGTCCGTCAGATAACGACCTTGGCACAGCTGACGGAACCGCCGATCGCTTCGTTAGGCCGGCCCGCCTCTTTGTGCCCCCCTCCGCGCGCGCACACACGCACATTTCACACGCATATGCGCACACATTTTACACGCATTCACAACACACGTATACACTTAATTATGCACACGCACGAACACGCGTCTCAGACACACAAGACACACACACACACACATTTCACACGCATTCACAACACACATCGTACGCACACGTCACACGCGTGGGCACACACGCGCACACAAATGCACACACAGATTACACCCGCACACACACACACACACACACATCTCACGCGCACGCACACAGACTATGCATTCAGTGTGTACGTGTGTGTGTGTGTGTGTGCACATAGAGACAAAAAGAAGTCACGTTCAAAACAACAATTGAATTGTTCATTGACAGCCACGATACAACATCTACACGATCTACACGCGCACACACACAAAGAGTCAAAAAACATCGGAGTGGTTCGAGAAAGTGCTAACCCTGCGGATTATTCGTCACCGTCATCGTCATCGTCCGTTCATTTGACAGCATCCTCCTCGTGTTATTCGCAAGCGAAAGTCTCTCTTCACCCAACCGCATTGCAAACGCCGCTTATTTCAACTTCGACTTCATCTCGCGCACGCTCTCACACGCACACACACACTCGCTGCCCACTTTATTAGGTGGTTGAGATCACACGTAAACTTGTTGCTACAAAGTGTGTGTGAATGTGTAGAGCTGAAATGTGTTCATACGAGGTGAGAATATGTTTGCGTTGAGTTCAGTGGTGAATGGATGAACGTTGTCTTGTTCTCACGTGGAAATGAGAATTCATATCGGGTGTGAACGTGTGTCGATATCACGTGTTAATCCGCATTGACATCGGTCGGGTACGAATGTGCGTCGAGTTCCGTTGTGAATGTAATACCAGCTGAGATTGAAAAATTCAAGCGTGAATATGGATTGACACCAGGTCCGAATGCGTCAGGTGTGACAGTGTGACGCGATCAGGTGTGAATGTGTCAGGTTTGAGTCTGTTGAAATCGAGTGTAAATGTACAACCCCAATTCCAATGAAGTTGGGACGTTGTGTTAAACATAAATAAAAACAGAATACAATGATTGGCAAATCGTCTTCGACCTATATTGAATTGAATACACAACAAAGACGAGACATTTCATGTTCAGACTGATAAACGTTCGTGTTTTTAGCAAATAATCACGAACTTAGAATTTGATGGCTGCGACATCTTCCTAAAAAGCTGGGACGGGCTCATGTTTACCACTGTGTTACATCACCTTTTCTTTGAACAACATTCAATAAACATTTGGGAATTGAGGACACTCATTGTTGAAGCTTTGGAGGTGGAATTCTTTCCCATTCTCGCTCGATGTACAGCGTCAGCCGTTCAACGGTCCGGGGTCTCCGTTGTCGTATTTTACGCTTCATAATGCGCCACGCATTTCCAACGGGAGACGACTCTGGACCGCAGGCAGGCCGGTCTCGTACCCGCACTATTTTACCACGAAGCCACGCTGTTGGAACACGTGCAGAATGTGGTTTGGCATTGTCTTGCTGAAATAAGCGGCCATGAATAAAAAAGTTGCTTGGATGGCAGCGTATGTTTCTCCTAAACCTGTATGTACCTTTCAGCATGAATGGGGCCTTCGCAGATGTGTAAGTGACCCACGCCATTGGCACTAACACAGCCCCAAACCAATACAGATGCCGGCTTTTGAACTTGGCGTCCGTAACAGCCCGGATGGTTCTTTTCCTCTTTGGCCCGGAGGACACGACGTCCACAATTTCCAAAAACAATTTGAAATGCGGACTCGTCGGACCACAGAACACTTTTCCACTTCGCGTCGGTCCATCTTTGATGAGCTCGGGCCCAGAGAAGCCGGCGGCGTTTCTGGGTGTTGTTGATAAATGGCCTTTGTTTTGCATAGTAGAGTTTCAAGTTGGACTTACGGACGTAGCGCCGAACTGTATAACCGCCGAACTTTCTACCCAATCATGGCACCCGCCTGTTCCCAATTCGCCTGGTCACCTGTGGGATGTTCCAAACAGGTGTTTAATGAGCATTCCTCAACTTCACTCCACTTTTTCGCCACCTGTCCCAGCTTTTTTGGAACGCGTTGCAGCCATAAAAGTCGAAGTTCATGATTATTTGCTAAAAACAATCAAGTTTCCTTATATCCTTTCTCTGTAGTGTATTCAATGAAATATAGGTTGAACATGATTTTCAAATCATTGCATTCTGTTTGTATTTACGTTGAACACAACGTCCCAACTTCCTTGGAACTGGGGTTGTATGTCAATATCAGGAGTCCTTTAGGTGTGAACGTGGGTTACCGGGAGTGAATCTGTTGATGTCAGGTTGCTCGGGTGTGTCTGTTGTGGACGTGTCTTGAGTGTTGCAGGAGCGGACTCTTTCCACACGAGACCGGAGCCGATGCGGCGCTGAGTCCGAGAAGGTCCCGAAACGTGGATACAGGAGATAACCCGCCGTGCTGCAGACGTGTTTCATGTCAGCAGAACACACACAAACACACGGAGGTCTTTCGGACCAGTCAGTCTTACTTAACTAAGCTGCTGGTTTTGCGTGAAGCGCACGTGGAGTCCGTTGACGGGGTGCACGATAGGCACCGTCTGCATTTTGGGGAAGTCCCTGGTGGCCAGGGTCCATTTGCACGTCGCCACCAGTTCCACGGCCAAAGTCTTTAGAACTATCTGGGCCAGTTCTTTGCCCACGCAGCTCCGCAGGCCACCGCCAAAGGGCACGTAGCTGAAGCGGGACGAGCGGTTCTCCGCGCGGTCCGGCCCAAAGCGTTCCGGGTCAAAGAGTTCTGGAGCCCGGAAGACGGCGGCAGTCTCGTGCGTGTCCCTGATGCTGTACATGACGCTCCAGCCTTTGGGGACCTGGTAGCCCTGAGACCACAAACACAATCTTAGAACCCGATGTGAACTGCGTAGCCTTGGACAGAAATTTTGTGTGAAAGGGTGACCTTTAACCTTTGCACCGGTGAGCGGGAAGAAAGCAAAAGCGCACGCGGCTTCTGGTCGGAGTGATAAGTTTGCTTTGAATGTTTCTCTATTGACCCGCCGCCCTTCCGCTCTTGGCAGACGGTCACCCTGCAGAGCCCGGGTTCTGATGGAGTTTCGCCTCGTTTCTGTGGCCACGCGCTTGCTTGCTCGTACCGCGATCAATTGCTTTTCTACGTGAAGTGTGGACGCAGCTCGAGAGGTCGCGGCAACAGACCGTCCGGACCCACGGCTGCGGTGTCCTCCGGCGAGAGATACTCCATACCGATACCGATCCCCCGAACCGCTTAAGTAGGCCCTTACTTCTGTGATCGGTGAAACACAAAGACAAAAATTGCGGACGTGCATTTGTTCATGACAACGAAGAAGATTTTTCTTCTTCTGTAACGCATGAGGAATGTGCTGCACGTCCTGCTTAATGTGTAGCGTATCTTGACATAACCTCTGTTGTGAATTGGTGCTGTCGAAACATTGGTTTGACTTGTTTGCGGCCGAGGAGGACACACTGTAATGAAGTGTCGAGCTTGAAAGAGCACCGCGACGTCCCAATTTTTACGTACTTCCACGCTGTCGAGGTCGCCCGGATCGCCGAATTCAGCGGTCACTTCGCCCTTTCTTACGCTTAGGAGTCGAGGATACTGCAGAAAAAGGTAACACAGCCAGTTCCGAGAGAAGAAAACAAACTGGCTTCACTTCTGTGTTTGAAAAGAAGCTGCAAGAGGAAACTTGTCGTCTCTTGTGGTTTTTCTTCTTTTGACAGGAGCTTTTTCTTAACTCCAGCCCAATTACCTGATCGGGCCTTGCTAACTCAGGCTTTAGAAAGATGAGCTTGAGTGAACAGACGTAATGACATTTGTGCACTATAGACCAGTTCTACCCCGAGGAAGACCAGCACCAATAGCCTCATGTGGCCCACAATAGTCTCCTGGGAATTCCTCTGAAATCTTTTTCAACTTCACAAAGCCTCCTGCGCAAATTGGGGGCACGGCGGGGGCAGCCGAGGGGCCTTTAAGGATGAGGAGGCCGTCGCCGGGCCTTCTCAAAGAACGTGACGATCTGCATGTCAACCGCACGGCGCTGCGAACAAACTTTTATTGACTGGATTCTGGTTCTGATCTAAGCTCCCACCACGTTTATGGATAGAAACTTCCTCTCGGCAGGGGACGGACGGTTACTTACATCCAACTCGAAGGTCTGCAAGGCGGTCCGGTACCCTCCGGAAACTGGCGGCAGGAAGCGCAGAACCTCTTTGATGACACAGTCCAAGTAGCGCAGCCGGCTCATCTCGTCCAGGCTCAAGTGCGCCCGAAGACCTTCGCCACCTTCTCCGGTGCTTGTGAGGCCTTCGGAGTCCAGCTCGGCTTTAAGGCGTCGGACCACGGCCGGGTGGCAGAGGAGCTGCAGCAGCAGAGATGTTGACGCGCTGGCGGTGGTGGAGTGAGCGGCGAAAATCAACTCCACGGCCGTTTCCTGCAAGGTAAGCGAGGATTTCGTTGTGACCGTTGTCAGGGACACTC